>NC_057799.1:534160838-534325515 GCF_018294505.1 Triticum aestivum
ACAGCGGCAGCCGGCGGTCGGAGGCGAGGTGGCGGCGCTGGAGGGAGGCACGGGCGGCGGGGTGCGACCGGGCTCGGGGGCCGGCGCGGGATACGGGCGGCAGCGGGCTGCCATGTGTCGAGCTCGGAGTGGCTGCGGGACTTCGTCCGGCGGCGGCGGGGGAAAAAGCTAGGGTTTGATCTGCGAACGTTTTCGGGAGGGGATGCATATATATAGCTAGAGGGAGCTAGGAGAGTCCAAATGAGGTGCGGTTTTCACCCACACGATCGTGATTGAACGACCTACAGCATGGAAGAGAGTTTGGTGGGTTTTGGGCTATTTAGAGAGGGGGTTTTGCTGCAAGACACAGAAGGCATCTGCGGTTACCCGGTTAACCGTTGGAGTACCAAACGACCTCCAAATGGAACGAAACTTGACCGGTGGTCTACCGGTGGTATACCAAGGCCACTTGACAAGCCTCGGTCCATTCCGAGAACGTTTGACACCCGCTCACGAAAGAGAACAAGTGGGGTGCGCCGGAGGAGATGGGAGCGCCGGATTGCAAAACGGACAACGGGGAAAATGCTCGGATGCAAGAGACGAACACGTATGCAAATGCAATGCATATGATGACATGATATGAAATGCATGACATGAAAAAAATGCAAAACGAAAGACAAAACCCGACCACGAAGGGAATATCATAACACATAGCCGAAAATGGCAAGACAAAACCCGACCACAAATATGGAAAGTTACATCCGGGGTGTTACACCCACCTGTCATACAGCCAAAGGGAGGTGCAGTTAAGACACCGGAGCTCAGTCCGCGAGGGAGAGTGATACGTCTCCAATGTATCTACTTTTCCTAACGCTTTTCCTCTTCTTTTGGACTCTAAGTTGCATGATTTGAATGAAACTAACCCCGGACTGACGCTGTTTTCAGCAGAACTACCATGGTGTAGTTTTTGTGCAGAAATAAAAGTTCTTGGAATGGAACAAAACTTTGCAATGATTTTTTATACAATAAAAGAGAATTTCTGGAGCCAAGAGCCACCGGAGGGGGCACCTGGGTGGGCACAACCCACCAGGGCGTGCATGCCCTCCAGGCGTGCCCAGGTGGGTTGTCCCCACCTGGTGGCCCCGCAGACCCTAAAACCCACGCTATAAAATCCTATTTTTCTAGAAAAAATCAGGGAGAAAAAATTATCACGTTCCACGAGACGGAGCCGCCATCACCTCCTGTTCTTCATCGGGAGGCCAGATCTGGAGTCCGTTTGGGGCTCCGAAGAGGGGGATCTTCGTTCTTCGTCATCACCAACCCTTCACCATCGCCAATTCCATGATGCTCCCCACCGGGAGTGAGTAATTCCTTCGTAGGCTCGCTGGTCGGTGAGGAGTTGGATGAGATTCATCATGTAATCGAGTTAGTTTTGTTAGGGCCCAATCCCTAGTATCCACTATGTTCTAAGATTGATGTTGCTATGACTTTGCCATGCTTAATGCTTATCACTTTGGGCCCGGGTGCCATGATTTCAGATCTGAACCGTTTATGTTATCATCATTATATCCATGTTCTAGATCCGATCTTGCAAGTTATAGTCACCTACTACGTGTTATGACCCGGCAACCCCGGAGTGACAATAGTCGGGACCACTCCCGGTGATGACCGTAGTTTGAGGAGTTCATGTATTCACTGTGTGTTAATGCTTTGTTCCGGTTCTCTATTAAAAGCAGGCCTTAATATCCCTTAGTTTCCAATAGGACCCCGCTGCCATGGGAGGGTAGGGTAAAAGATGTCATGCAAGTTCTTTCCATAAGCACGTATGACTATTTACGGAATACATGCCTACATTATGTTGATGAACCGGAGCTAGTGTCGTATCGCCCTAGGTTATAACTGTCTCATGATGAATATCATCCAACAAGTCACCGATCCAATGCCTACGAATTTATCTTATATTGATCTTGCTAAGTTACTACAACTGCTGTTACTGTCGCACTTGTTACAAAACTACTGCTATCATTGTTATCGTTACTGTTAATCCTGCCACTATTATCAAAACTATCATATTAGTTTGCTACTGATCACGTTGCTGCACATAATTAATCTCTAGGTGTGGTTGATTTGACAACTCAGCTGCTAATACTTGCAAATATTCTTTGGCTCCCCTTGTGTCGAATCTATAATTTTGGGTTGGATGCTCTACCCTCGAAAACTGTTGCGATCGCCTATACTTGTGGGTTATCAAGATCTTTTTCTGGCGCCATTGCCGTGATGCATATCTATATTTGTTGAGTCACTTGGGATTATTATCAATTTATCACTATGAAGAATCTGAAGGATGCTAAGATTAAGATTTATCCCTCTAAGACGAGGGGAGGCAAGGAACCGCCATCCAGTTCCGCTTTAGATTCACCTTCTGTTATAAGAAAACTTGCAACACCACCTCATGCTATCAATTTTGATATGTCGCAAGTTATTGATGATGCTACTTCTGCTTTGGATCATGCTTATGATGATGCTAGTACCTTTCTTGATAATGATGATGTGCCACTTGGTGATTTACTTGATGAACAAATTGCTAGAGTAATACAACATGTGAAGGAAATATGCCCTAGAGGCAATAATAAAGTTATTATTTATTTCCTTATATCATGATAAATGTTTATAATTCATGCTAGAATTGTATTAACCGGAAACATAATATATGTGTGAATACATAGACAAACGGAGTGTCACTAGTATGCCTCTACTTGACTAGCTCGTTGATCAAAGATGGTTATGTTTCCTAGCCATAGACATGAGTTGTCATTTGATTAACGGGATCACATCATTAGGAGAATGATGTGATTGACTTGACCCATTCCGTTAGCTTAGTACTTGATCGTTTAGTATGTTGTTATTGCTTTCTTCATGACTTATACATGTTCCGATGACTATGAGATTATGCAACTCCCGTTTAACGGAGGAACACTTTGTGTGCTACCAAACGTCACAACGTAACTGGGTGATTATAAAGGTGCTTTACAGGTGTCTCCGAAGGTACTTGTTGGGTTGGCGTATTTCGAGATTAGGATTTGTCACTCCGATTGTCGGAGAGGTATCTCTAGGCCCACTCGGTACTGCACATCACTATAAGCCTTTCAAGCATTGCAACTAATAAGTTAGTTGCGGGATGATGTATTACAGAACGAGTAAAGAGACTTGCCGGTAACGAGATTGAACTAGGTATTGAGATACCGACGATCGAATCTCGGGCAAGTAACATACCGATGACAAAGGGAACAACGTATGTTGTTATGCGGTTTGACCGATAAAGATCTTCGTAGAATATGTGGGAGCCAATATGAGCATCCAGGTTCCGCTATTGGTTACTGACCGGAGACGTGTCTCGGTCATGTCTACATAGTTCTCGAACCCGTAGGGTCCGCACGCTTAAAGTTCGATGACAGTTATATTATGAGTTTATGTGTTTTAATGTACCGAAGGTAGTTTGGAGTCCCGGATGTGATCACGGACATAACGAGGAGTCTCGAAATGATCGAGACATGAAGATTGATATATTGGACGACTACATTCGGACATCGGAATGGTTCCGGGGGTTATCGGATATATACCGGAGTACCGGGGGTTACTGGAACCCCCCGGAGGTTATTGGGCCTCATGGACCCAAGTAGTGGAAGAGGAGAGGCGACCAAGGGGCAGCCGCGCGCCCCTCCCCCCCAAGTCCGAATTGAACAAGGAAGGGGGGCGGCGTCCCCCTTTCTTTCCCCCCTCTCTCTCCTTCCCTCTCCTCTCCTACTCCAACATGGAAGGGGGGAGTCCTACTCTCGGTGGGAGTAGGACTCCTCATTGGGCGCGCCAAGGGTGGCCGGCCCCCTCCCCCTCCTCCACTCCTTTATATACGGGGAGGGAGGCACCCCCTAGAGACACAACAATTGATCCCTTGGATCTCTTAGCCGTGTGCGGTGCCCCCCTCCACCATAATCCACCTTGGTCATATCGTAGCGGTGCTTAGGCAAAGCCCTGCGTCGGTAGAACATCATCATCGTCACCACACCGTCGTGCTGATGGAAATCTCCCTCAAAGCTCGGCTGGATCAGAGTTCGAGGGACGTCATCGAGTTGAACGTGTGCTGAACTCGGAGGTGTCGTGCGTTCGGTACTTGATCGGTCGGATCGTGAAGACCAACGACTACATCAACCGCGTTGTGCTAACGCTTCCGCTTTCGGTCTACGAGGGTACGTGGACACACTCTCCCCTCTCGTTGCTATGCATCACCATTATCCTGTGTGTGCGTAGGAATTTTTTTGAAATTACCACGTTCCCCAACAGTGGCATCCGAGCCAGGTTTTATGCGTAGATGTTATATGCACGAGTAGAACACAAGTTAGTTGTGGGCGATACAAGTCATACTACTTACCAGCATGTCATACTTTGGCTCGGCGGTATTGTTGGATGAAGCGGCCCGGACCGACATTACGCGTACGCTTACGCGAGACTGGTTTTACCGCCATGCTTTGCACACAGGTGACTAGCGGGTGTCAGTTTCTCCAACTTTAGTTGAACCGAGTGTGGCTACGCCCGGTGCTTGAGAAGGTTAAAACAACACTAACTTGACGAACTATCATTGTGGTTTTGATGCGTAGGTAAGAACGGTTCCTTCTCAGCCCGTAGCAGCCACGTAAAACTTGCAACAACAATGTAGAGGACGTCTAACTTGTTTTTGCAGGGCATGTTGTGATGTGATATGGTCAAGGTAGTATCAGATGATCATGTTTTGTAACCGAGTTATCAGCAACTGGCAGGAGCCATATAGTTGTCGCTTTATTGTATGCAATGCAATCGCCCTATAATTGCTTTACTTTATCACTAAGCGGTAGCGATAGTCGTAGAAGCAATAGTTGGCGAGACGACAACGATGCTACGATGGAGATCAAGGTGTCGCGCCGGTGACGATGGTGATCATGACGGTGCTTCGGAGATGGAGATCACAAGCACAAGATGATGATGGCCATATCATATCACTTATATTGATTGCGTGTGATGTTTATCTTTTATGCATCTTATCTTGCTTTGATTGACGGTAGCATTATAAGATGATCTCTCACTAAATTTCAAGATAAAAGTGTTCTCCCTGAGTATGCACCATTGCCAAAGTTCGTCTTGCCCAGACACCACGTGATGATCGGGTGTGATAAGCTCTACGTCCATCTACAACGGGTGCAAGCCAGTTTTTGCACACACAGAATACTTAGGTTAAACTTGACGAGCCTAGCATATGCAGATATGGCCTCGGAACACTGAGACCGATAGGTCGAGCATGAATCATATAGTAGATATGATCAACATAGTGATGTTCACTATTGGAAACTACTCCATTTCACGTGATGATCGGTTATGGTTTAGTTGATTTGGATCACGTGATCACTTAGATGATTAGAGGGATGTCTATCTAAGTGGGAGTTCTTAAGTAATATGATTAATTGAACTTAAATTTATCATGAACTTAGTACCTGATAGTATTTTGCATGTCTATGTTGTTGTAGATAGATGGCTCGTGCTGTTGTTCCGTTGAATTTTAATGCGTTCCTTGAGAAAGCAAAGTTGAAAGATGATGGTAGCAATTACACGGACTGGGTCCGTAACCTGAGGATTATCCTCATTGCTGCACAGAAGAATTACGTCCTGGAAGCACCGCTAGGTGCCAAACCTGCTGCAGGAGCAACACCAGATGTTATGAACGTCTGGCAGAGCAAAGCTGATGACTACTCGATAGTTCAGTGTGCCATGCTTTACGGCTTAGAACCAGGACTTCAACGACGTTTTGAATGTCATGGAGCATATGAGATGTTCCAGGAGTTGAAGTTAATATTTCAAGCAAATGCCCGGATTGAGAGATATGAAGTCTCCAATAAGTTCTATAGCTGCAAGATGGAGGAGAATAGTTCTGTCAGTGAGCATATACTCAGAATGTCTGGGTATAACAATCACTTGATTCAACTGGGAGTTAATCTTCCGGATGATAGCGTCATTGACAGAATTCTTCAATCACTGCCACCAAGCTACAAGAGCTTCTTGATGAACTATAACATGCAAGGGATGGATAAGACGATTCCCGAGCTCTTCGCAATGCTAAAGGCTGCGGAGGTAGAAATCAAGAAGGAGCATCAAGTGTTGATTGTCAATAAGACCACCAGTTTCAAGAAAAAGGGCAAAGGGAAGAAGAAGGGGAACTTCAAGAAGAACATCAAACAAGTTGCTGCTCAGGAGAAGAAACCCAAGTCTGGACCTAAGCCTGAGACTAAGTGCTTCTACTGCAAGCAGACTGATCACTGGAAGCGGAACTGCCCCAAGTATTTGGCGGATAAGAAGGATGGCAAGGTGAACAAAGGTATATGTGATATACATGTTATTGATGTGTACCTTACCAGAGCTCGTAGTAGCACCTGGGTATTTGATACTGGTTCTGTTGCTAATATTTGCAACTCGAAGCAGGGACTACGGATTAAGCGGACACTGGCTAAGGACGAGGTGACGATGCGCGTAGGAAACGGTTCCAAAGTCGATGTGATTGCCGTCGGCATGCTACCTCTACATCTACCTTCGGGATTAGTATTAGACCTAAATAATTGTTATTTGGTGCCAGCGTTGAGCATGAACATTATATCTGGATCTTGTTTGATGCGAGACGGTTATTCATTTAAATCAGAGAATAATGGTTGTTCTATTTATATGACTAATATCTTTTATGGTCATGCACCCTTGAAGAGTGGTCTATTTTTGATGAATCTCGATAGTAGTGATACATATATTCATAATGTTGAAGCCAAAAGATGCAGAGTTGATAATGATAGTGCAACTTATTTGTGGCACTGCCGTTTGGGTCATATTGGTGTAAATCGCATGAAGAAACTCCATACTGATGGACTTTTGGAATCACTTGATTATGAATCACTTGGTACTTGCGAACCATGCCTCATGGGCAAGATGACTAAAACGCCATTCTCCGGAACTATGGAGCGAGCAACTCATTTATTGGAGATCATACATACTGATGTATGTGGTCCAATGAATGTTGAGGCTCGCGGCGGGTATCGTTATTTTCTCACCTTCACAGATGATTTAAGCAGATATGGGTATATCTACTTAATGAAACATAGTTTGAAACATTTGAAAAGTTCAAAGAATTTCAGAGTGAAGTTGAAAATCATCGTAACAAGAAAATAAAGTTTTTACAATCTGATCGTGGAGGAGAATATTTGAGTTACGAGTTTGGTCTACATTTGAAACAATGCGGAATAGTTTCGCAACTCACGCCACCCGGAACACCACAGCGTAATGGTGTGTCCGAACGTCGTAATCGTACTTTACTAGATATGGTGCGATCTATGATGTCTCTTACTGATTTACCGCTATCGTTTTGGGGTTATGCTTTAGAGACGGCCGCATTCACGTTAAAATAGGGCACCATCAAAATCCGTTGAGACGACGCCTTATGACCTATGGTTTGGCAAGAAACCAAAGTTGTCGTTTCTTAAAGTTTGGGGCTGCGATGCTTATGTGAAAAAGCTTCAACCTGATAAGCTCGAACCCAAATCGGAGAAATGTGTCTTCATAGGATACCCAAAGGTAACTGTTGGGTACACCTTCTATCACAGATCCGAAGGCAAGACATTCGTTGCCAAGAATGGATCCTTTCTAGAGAAGGAGTTTCTCTCGAAAGAAGTGAGTGGGAGGAAAGTAGAACTTGATGAGGTAACTGTACCTGCTCCCTTATTGGAAAGTAGTTCATCACAGAAACTGGTTCCTGTGACGTCTATACCAATTAATGAGGAAGTTAATGATGATGATCATGAAACTTCAGATCAAGTTGTTACTGAACCTCGTAGGTCAACCAGAGTAAGATCCGCACCAGAGTGGTACGGTAATCATGTTCTGGTGGTTATGTTACTAGACCATGACGAACCTACGAACTATGAAGAAGTGATGGTGAGCCCAGATTCCGCAAAATGGCTTGAAGCCATCAAATCTGAGATGGGATCCATGTATGAGAACAAAGTGTGGACTTTGGTTGACTTGCCCGATGATCGGCAGGCCATCGAGAATAAATGGATCTTCAAGAAGAAGATTGACGTTGACGGTAATGTTACTGCCTATAAAGCTCGACTTGTTGCAAAAGGTTTTCGACAAGTTCAAGGGGTTGACTATGATGAGACTTTCTCACCCGTAGCGATGCTTAAGTCCGTCCAAATCATGTTAGCAATTGCCGCATTTTATGATTATGACATTTGGCAAATGGATGTCAAAACTGCATTCCTGAATGGATTTCTGGAAGAAGAGTTGTATATGATGCAACCGGAAGGTTTTGTCAATCCAAAGGGAGCTAACAAAGTGTGCAAGCTCCAGCGATCGATTTATGGACTGGTGCAAGCCTCTCGGAGTTGGAATAAATGTTTTGATAGTGTGATCAAAGCATATGGTTTTATACAGACTTTTGGAGAAGCCTGTATTAACAAGAAAGTGAGTGGGAGCTCTGTAGCATTTCTGATATTATATGTGGATGACATATTGTTGATCGGAAATGATATAGAATTTGTGGATAGCATAAAGGGATATTTGAATAAGAGTTCTTCAATGAAGGACCTCGGTGAAGCTGCTTATATATTGGGCATCAAGATCTATAGAGATAGATCAAGACGCTTAATAGGACTTTCACAAAGCACATACCGTGACAAAGTTTTGAAGAAGTTCAAAATGGATCAAGCAAAGAAAGGGTTCTTGCTTGTGTTACAGGTGTGAAGTTGAGTAAGACTCAATGCCCGACCAATGCAGAAGATAGAGAGAAAATGAAAGATGGTCCCTATGCTTCAGCCATAGGCTCTATCATGTATGCAATGTTGTGTACCACACCTGATGTGTGCCTTGCTATTAGTTTAGCAGGGAGGTACCAAAGTAATCAAGGAGTGGATCACTGGACAGCGGTCAAAAACATCCTGAAATACTTGAGAGGGACTAAGGATATGTTTCTCGTTTATGGAGGTGACAAAGAGCTCGTCGTAAATGGTTACGTCGATGCAAGCTTTGACACTGATCCGGACGATTCTAAATCGCAAACCGGATACGTGTTTATATTGAACGGTGGAGCTGTCAGTTGGTGCAGTTCTAAAGAAAGTGTCGTGGAATTGTCACGGCAGATGTCCTCGAGCTAGGACTTAGTCGTGGAGCCATCGCAGCTGGGAAGCTTAAATGGGTTAAGCGGGACAAGGAACACGAGGGTTATACTGGTTCGGCCCCTTACGGTGAAGGTAAAAGCCTACGTCCAGTTGAGGTGGTATTGATTAGGGTTTCGATGAGCAGGGAGCTTGATTGCTATGCCTGGCTCTTGATCAGATCTTTCTTGTCCCTAAACCGCCGCCGGGTCGTCCCTTTATATAGAGAGGTTGACGCCCAGCAGCTCTCAGAGTCATGGCCGGCTCATAAGAGTGTCCGGCTCGGACTCTCAACTATTCTTGCCTTACACTACAAGTTCTACCATAATGGCGTTTGTAACTACGGGCCTTAAGCCATCTCCGGGTCTTAAGCCCATCTTTGGCCCGCCGACAACAAGCTTGGCGCCGGGCTTCAGGCGATGACCATTATGAGTAACCCGGCCCCTCCGGGCGGGTGACTCTAAGGTTTATATCCTCAACATTAGGCCCCAGATTGATTTGAGCCGGCTCATGTCAATCTTCAATCCTTTCGACAGAAAATCTCCGGCTTACAATTGTGTGAAGGCTATAACCCGTCGTGACGTCATCTTCTGGATTCCGGGTAACCCGCCGTGACGTCATCTTCCATTAAGTCCATTTTTTACTCCACCATATCCGCAACGGATCTTGTTGAGGATATAGACCTTGGAGTCACCCGCCAGGAGGGCCGGGTTACTTGTAGGGTCATTGCCAGAAGCCCGGAGCCGAGTTCCAAGATAATGGGCCAGAGATGGGCTGAGACCCGGATATGGCTTAAAGCCCGTAGTACAATCTTTATTGTTATAGGAGAACTTGTAGTATAAGGCAAGTATTGTTTAGAGTCCGAGCCGGGCACTCTTATGAGCCGGCCGTGACTCTAAGGGCCGCTGGGTGTCAACCTCCTTATATAAAGGGACGACCCGGCAGCGGTTTAGGGGCGACAACAATCTGATCGAGAGCCGGGCATAGCTGTTTAGCTCCCTAGTTATCGAAACCCTGATTAATACCACCTCAACTGGACATAGGCTTTTACCTTCACCGTAAGGGGCCGAACCAGTATAAACCCTCGTGTTCCTTGTCCCACTTAACCCCTTCAAGCTTCCTAATTGCGATGGCTCCACGACTAGTCCTAACTCGAGGACATCTGCCGTGACAATTCCACGACAGTTGGCGCCCACCGTGGGGCTGGCGCACGGTGGATTTGAGTTCTTGAAGGGCAGCTTCGAAGGGCTCAAGGGATACGCTGTGGGCCGGATGACCAAGAGTCGTCGCGGCAAGCTCTACATCGACGATGCGGACTGGGGCCCCGACGCCGGCTCAGTGGAGTACGGGTACCGGGTCCCCTTCGGTGGAATTCATGTCTTCATCGGCAAGATTGGAGAGCCTGGCCCGAGCCGGATCTCCGTGCCGGTCTCATCGAAATGGCTCAGCGCGCACGACCCGCCCGGGCCCGGCCTGCCTTAAAGCGCGCTTTTGTGGGATGCATCCACGGAGGGCCCTCTGATCCATCTGGGTCTGGGGATGAGGCGGCCGCCGGCTCTGACGGCGAGTCGGCCGCTGATGAGTCAAACTCGTTGTACCAACTTCAAGATGGCAGGCTCATGAGTTATTCCGATGGCAATAGTATTCCGGACCTTTTTGAGCCGCCAAGACAGGTCGAAGTTTTTATGGCTGGTGCGCAGCCTGTTCAGAACCCCGCTGCCGGATCGGAAAACCCGGTGCCTTCCCCGGCTCAGGTGCTGATGGATCTCACGGATAAGATGACGGCCCTGTTAACCGCCACGGTCGACCCGGCGGATCAAGTTCAGCATGATGCGGCGGTGGCACAGCTAAAATTGGATCTGATAAAAGCTAAAGAGGACCTTGCAGCGGAAGGGATCAGACTGGCTGCGGAGCGGGCGGCTCTCGATGCCCTGACTCAGCTGATTCAGGCGCAGTCTTTCCAACTCACGATGGATCAGAACGCGGCCAATGAGGTCATGAGAAGGAGGCATCAAAAGGCTCAATCTCGACTCCCGCCGGTTTACGATTCGCGCAACCTCTTCAACACACCGGGTGCAGGGTCTAGTCACCCGCCGGGGGTCGTAGCACCCGGATCTGGACCCCTTATTCAACCACGAGTGATGGGGCCTCCCCCGGGGCCCCCCGCCCCGCCTCAATATGTGCCAATACCCCCGGGCCATTATAATAACCTGCTGGAGACTACAATGGTCCGGGTGGCGGCTCAGGCGCTGGCGGCTTTCATGGCCCGGGCAACGGGTCAGATTCCGGTCCTCAGAACGGTCAAGGGGGCTTTAATCAACAGTCTGGTCAGGGTCATCAACAGCAGCAGGGGGGTTATCAGACCAACCCAAAGCAGCTTAGCGGTGGACAGTATCACGTGTTCACCACTAGTTTGTGCAAACGAGACGAGAAGCTTCACAGGAGGGCTGTTAACGCTGTTGAGCCAGCGGTTCCACGCTACTTACGGTGGTCTGAGCAGCCCATAGTGTGGAGTAGGGAGGATCACCCTCCCCGGGTGGATAACCCGGGCAACCTGGCCTTAGTGGTGGCTCCTCAGGTGGGAGGCTATAAGTTCACAAAGGTACTCATGGATGGAGGCAACAGCATCAACATCCTCTATTATGAGACTTTCCGTCTTATGGAGCATCAACACTATTCCTAACAGGTCTACTGGCTTCACGCCTTTCTTCATGGTTTATGGGGCAGAAGCGGTCCTCCCGAGCGACATCCGTCACGATTCACCTCGTGTGGCGGCTTATGTTGAGACGGACAATGAACAGGCATGCCAAGTTGCTCTGGACTTGTTGGATGAACAACGTGATGTGGCAGCAGCCCGTTCAGCGATTTACCAACAAGACCTGCGCTGTTATCATAGCCGCCGGGTCAAAACCCGGGTCTTCCAGGAAGGCGACCTTGTGCTCCGGCTCATCCAGGATCAAACAGATGCACACAAATTATCCCCACCTTGGGAAGGGCCCTTTGTGGTCAGTAAGAACTTGCACAACGGGTCATATTACCTCATTGATGTTCGGGAGCGTAAAGATTCGCGTAAATCTGAGGAGGAGACCCGTCGGCCGTGGAATATCGCTCAGCTTCGGCCTTATTACACTTGAGCTACCGGCTCTTGTGGTGTACATATTTATCTCAGACATATATATATTATGATAAGCAATAAAGCAGGACCTCTGTCCTTTTTTCTCCTCCAAATATACGTGTCATACTAATTTGAAAGGAGGATCCGGCTTATGATCGCATTTGAGTCTAGCCGTAAGCAGTAAGATCACTTGGGGGCTTCCTGTTCAAACATGGGTCATATTCGAACCAAAGAGAACATAGCTGTCGATACCCATTTGATTGGCAAAGTGCCGAGCTCATTGGGAGGTTGCCTTTGGTCATATTTGAATCATAGTGTAACCCCTCTGAGAACCGACGTGGATCGTATTCGAATCAGCGTCGTTAAACAATTTTCAGAATCACTTGGGGGCTTCCTGTTCAAACATGGGTCGTATTCGAACCCAAGAGAACATAGCTGTCGGTACCCTCTTGATTGGCATCGCCACACCCATTGGGGGCTATATGATCGTATCCGAATCTTGGCTTAAACCCCTTTCGGGCCGGGTCTCTGGTCGTATTCGAACTGGAAGCCCCTAAGTTCCGATTTATCGCAAAGTCTACTCTGATTATGACAACGTGTGCATGGCCGGGTTTCGCTTGACCGGCTTAATTTTGGAGTTATCTTGTTAATTGAACATCTTGGATGTCATCAAGACAAGTCCATTAGAGTTAAGATACCAACCATGCTACCCGGGTCATTTAATCCGGAGGGTGGTAAGCCGTCTTGAGACTTGTGATTTACCTTTCTATGCAGATGCTTGAAGGTACTTTTTTAAAGGTTGAGAAGCACGAAGGATAATTATGACCCGGAGGAGCATCAAAAGAATGACTTCAAAGGATTTCAGCATTCATTACGTGCACGATGGCACGACAGAGATAAATTGTTGCACTTATTCTATTAAAAAAATCTTTCAAAGTTTCAAGGGTGGAGCGTTGTTTGGTGAGCCGCTAGCCGGTTTATGACGCCTGCTGAGTCGAAGTCCCCGGCTCATCTTCTGCTCCGGCTGATCCCAAGGCTTCGAAGGTCGACGATTTCCAGTTGATGCCGCTGAGAGCTTCGAACTGAGCTTCTTCGTCAATTAACCCAGCCGGGTCAATCTCGGGGGCGTAGGTGTGTTGGCGAGCCGGAGGAATCAGACTAAGAGCTTCATAGCGAGGGGTTGGAATCCTCTGATTCTCCGCGTTGTACCCCGGCTGATACTTGGTTAAGTCGGTGTCGTTCCCGATGATGGTGGCCACCGGGCGTACAGCCTTCACGCATGCCGCGAAATCCTTCTGGTTGAAGGTGGAGCCGTCTTCCTTCAGGGTGGGGTAACCCAGGGCGATGTCTGCCGGGTCTAGCTCCGGCAGGAAGGCTTTGGCCCGGCTCAGCGCGGCAATTGCTCCGGATCTTGCGGAGGCTCGACGTAGCTCTTGGATTCGCTGTGGCAAAACTGCGAGCCGGCGCAGGACTTCAGCCAGATGGGTTGGCACCTCATTGGATAGGGCCACC
Source organism: Triticum aestivum (assembly GCF_018294505.1). NCBI lineage: Eukaryota > Viridiplantae > Streptophyta > Magnoliopsida > Poales > Poaceae > Triticum > Triticum aestivum. Next base: position 534,174,660 of record NC_057799.1, read on the forward strand.
ACAGCTAAGGCGCGCTGTGACCCGGTGTAGAGTTGTTCCACCAGGGTGTACACGGCCTTTAGCTTGGTGACCACGCTCTGGTTGAGGTTGGCACTCCTGGGACCTGTTTAATAAAGGTCAGGTAAGCCGGTGACAAGGGTGAATCGTAACATGTGCAGACTTGATGAAAGCCGGTGAGGCGACTTACCGAAGATAGCAGCCACCATTTGGGAAACCTGGTGCTTTAGACCGGAGAGCTCAGCGGTCTTCTCAGTGAGGGCCTTCTCCGCCTGTTCTGCCCGGGTCACTAGTGCGGCTTTCTCCTCAGCCCAGGCCTTCCGCTCAGCGTCGAATTCAGTCTGCAATTTCTCCTGAGCGGCGATGCTGGAGACAAACTTGGCATTCGCCTTCCGGGTCTCCATCTCTTGAGTTTTTAACCGGCTCTTGAGACCCGCAAGGTCCGACTCAAATTTCTTGCCAGTAGCCTGTATATATTTCCGGGTTATTAAACAGTCATTATATAAGTCCCAAGCACTTTCCAAGCAAAGACACTTGGCACTTGGGGGCTAATGCATATTGAACGTGTCTATCTACGTACTGCTGGTTCAATTAAGTAAGCCGGACTCTAAGTCTACAACATATGCCAAGTATAAGTTATAGACTTGGGGGCTAGCATGACAAGGATCACTATGCGGAAAGTAAGAAGACAGCAGAAGGTTACCTCAGACTTTTGTTGGATCTGATTGACCATGGCGATCTCCGCGTCCCGGCTCTTGTGAACCTGGCTGATGTAGCCAGAAACGAGCTCTCCAATGCTCAAATCGGGGTAGCCCGAGAGATCCAGATTCGCCCGGTGGGGTCGCAGCAGCTCCCCCTTCGCGGAGCATTGGGCCAGTGCGGTCGGCCTCCCCGGCTCAACATACTCCGTCCGGGTCGTTAGCCGGTGGGGTTGAGCCGGAGGCCTCCGGATTAGCTGACGCTTCGGTCGTTGTCTTGGTGGTCGGGGCAGGGGCTTCAGGCGCCGTATCCATGGGAATGGTGGCCTCGGAGGCGGTTGGCGGATCTTGAGCCGTCGTCTCCGGCTCAGGCAAGTCCGGCACTCCGGCTGACCTGGTCTTCTTTGCTCTTTTGGTGAGCTTTGCCTGGGCACTGAAAAGACAGAAGTGTTAGGCATACAAAGAGTAAATACAGACAGGTAATGTAAGGTGATTGTTATTACCCGGGTGCAGTTTTGAAGGCCGGCAGACTTGACTGCATGGAGTCACCAGAAGACGGGGAGGTCTCCTGGTAATTGGAGTCAGAAGAATTAAGCGGTTGACGGATAACACCCGCCAACGGATGAAAAGGGTACAAGTGAGAAAAGACCTCGGTGCGACGTTTCCTTGTCGCGTCGGGTAACCCGGCGGAGAGGTCGGTGTCCTTGCGGGCCCGAGTGAGACGCCGGCTTTCGTGAACCTGGTGCTTCAAAAGAAATTGAGGGTCTTGATGAGCTAATGGATGAGAAAAGCTTACTTTTCGGGTTACCCTTCGGACTTTCAGCTGTGGCAAAGGCTCCGAGTCGGAGGGGAGTAATGTTACCTCTTCAATCACCGGGTTACTGGCGCCGGTGTCATCCTGTCAATAAGCAAAATGATGGTAAAGTGGACAGCAGCAAACAACAAATATGGCAAGAGTTTAAAGGTTTAAGGGTTACCTCTGACTCGGAGCTATCGCTTAATTGCAGCAGCTCCGAAGCAGTGGGTCTGCTTCCCTTTTTGCGAGGGGCGACTCTCTTGGCGGCTTTCTTCGCCTTCTTGGCCTTCTTGGCCGCCTCATGGTCATACTTGACCCGCCAGAATTTATCATCAGCCTGAGAAATACAGTAATGAATTCTTAGCAAGATGGCATGTAAAAGAAGTTGAAAGGTTAAAGGTCAGCGGTTTACCGCAGGAGCCGGATTGGTCTTGCAGAACGGGGCTAGCCCGGTCTTTCCACAGTCTGCCAGGCTCTCGTTTAACAGAGCCTTGGTCTCTTCTTCAGCAACGTCTTCTGGAAGATCATTGCGACTGTGTCTCTGCGGGTCATCCTTTCGCCCGGTGTACTCACACATTAAGCCGGGGCGGCGGCTCAATGGGATCACCCGCCATGAGATCCAGACCCGGACCAGGTCTATTCCGTTCAGACCGTTGCCTAGCAGGGCCTTGATCTTATTGATTGTTGGAAGCAGAGGCTGGCGTTCCACGGCAGTCAGCTTGTCGGATAACGGATGAGTCGGCTCCAGGCGCGTTGGGCGAAAGCCGGGCAGCGGGCTCTCATCAGCCGGGGACGTGTCTTGGCAGTAGAACCAAGTCATGTTCCAGTCCTTGGGGTGACTTGGCGGTTCTGCGTAAGGAAATAGACAGTCCTTGCGCCGTTGGATGGAGATGCCGCCTAGCTCTAGACTTGGACCGTTTGCGCACTCATTTTGGCGGTTCAAATAAAACAGCTCTCTGAAGAGCAGCAGACTCGGCTCTTCTCCAAGATATACTTCACAAAAAACTTGGAAGTTGCAGATGTTGGATATGGAATTGGGTCCTATATCCTGAGGCCGAAGGTCAAAGAAGTTGAGCATGTCCCGGAAGAATTTTGAGCCGGGCGGTGCGAAGCCCCGGCTCATATGGTCTGCAAAGATCACTACCTCCCCGTCCCTCGGCTGAGGTCTTTCTTCGGACGGGTCAGGGGCACGGTAGGACATCACTTCCTTCTTGGGCAGATATCCGGACTTAACAAAGTTAGCCAGGGTCTCTTCGGTGACGTTGGATTTCATCCAGTTGCAAGTGATGGGAGCCTTGGGAGGCATGGTGACGGTTGGTGGTCTATGAGGAAGAGAAAAGTGTCCGGGTTAATTATAAGCCGGGGATTATCATTCAAACTACAGTGACGACTTATGAAGGGAACTAATGATATATATTGATACGATGAGTTATCTAAGCCGTCGGAGTTTTCAGGATAAGTTGGTCATCTACGGCTTACTGCAGTTAAGTCAGAGGATTCTACGGAGCATGGTTCTGTTTAAACCGGAAAGTTCTACGACGCGTGTTTTCTTTAAGTCGGAAGCATAAGCCACCAAGATTCAAGGGTTGCAGTTTTTATTAAGTATGGTAAAACGGATTTCACATATTGCAGTAACTTTTTCGGATCAAAATGGTCGGGCGAGGTGAAAATTTTCTAGACCTAAGAAACAGAGGCAGAAGAAGTTCTTGAGGTTGAACACAGTTCTTATGCAGTAAAAAGAGGGTTTTCTTATAGATGAAATGGGTCTCAAACCTCTACCGCAGTGGTTCTACGCGAGGTTAAAGATCAACTAACTACAGTGGCAACAAGAACTACCGAGTCTGTGGGCAATGGTGATGAACACGAAGAACTGAAAGAACCCTACCGCAGATCTGTTCTAGCAAGGAAGAGAAGACTCACCGGAGTTGAGGAAGAGCGAAGGTCGCCGCCGTTATCTGGTCCGGGTCAGGGTGATGCAGCGGCCGGGTCGATGAAGATCAGGGGCGCGACGGCGGCGGCGGCGGCAGAAGCTCGGGTAGAGGAACGACAGCGCGAGGAAGAAGAAGGAGAGTGTGAGAAGAGAGTGCCGGGCCGGCCTGTTTATAAGGTAATTCATAAGTGGGCACGAGATTCAAGGAGACCACGGCGTGGTTATCTCCCCCTCACGGTGCCTCGATTTTCGGAAAGACAGTAACAGCAGAGATCCGTTGCGGATCTGGCGGAGTAAAAAATGGACTTAATGGAGGATGACGTCACGGCGGATTATCCGGAGTCCGGAGAATGACGTCACACCGGGTTATGGCCTTCACACGAACGGTAAGCCGGAGATTTTTTCTGTCGGCAGAGTTGAAAATTGACACGAGCCGGCTCAAGTCAATCTGGGGCCTAATGTTGAGGATATAGACCTTGGAGTCACCCGCCAGGAGGGCCGGGTTACTTGTAGGGTCATTGCCAGAAGCCCGGAGCCGAGTTCCAAGATAATGGGCTAGAGATGGGCTGAGACCCGGATATGGCTTAAAGCCCGTAGTACAATCTTTATTGTTATAGGAGAACTTGTAGTATAAGGCAAGTATTGTTTAGAGTCCGAGCCGGACACTCTTATGAGCCGGCCGTGACTCTAAGGGCCGCTGGGTGTCAACCTCCTTATATAAAGAGACGACCCGACAGCGGTTTAGGGGCGACAACAATCTGATCGAGAGCCGGGCATGGCTGTTTAGCTCCCTGGTTATCGAAACCCTGATTAATACCACCTCAACTGGGCGTAGGCTTTTACCTTCACCGTAAGGGGCCGAACCAGTATAAACCCTCGTGTTCCTTGTCCCACTTAACCCCTTCAAGCTTCCTAATTGCGATGGCTCCACGACTAAGTCCTAACTCGAGGACATCTGCCGTGACAATTCCACGTCAGATCTTATCTTTAATTGCCGTCCCGAAAATAGAGGTGTTTTTATGGTGAGATAACCGCGGCGTGACCTCCTCGTTTCTCGCGCGCACTTATGAGCCTCACCTTATAAATAGCCTGGCCCGATGAGCCTCCAGCCACTCGTCTTCCTCCTCTCGCCACTGTTCTCCTGCTCGAGCTCCATCGCCGCCGCCGCCGCGGGTCTTCCTGTCTTCAGCGACTCAGGCCGCTGCATCAACCTGACGTGATCAGATAAATGGCGGCGACCTCCGCAACTCTCCAGTACCTGTAAGCCCTTGTTACTCCCTAGAATAGATCCACGTTAGGGTTCTTGTTGTTCTTCCCGTGTTCGTCGCCATTCCTTACGAGTTCTCGGTAGATTTCATTTTTCCCACCTTTCTTGATCTTTAGACTATAGAACTGTTGCGGTAGTTGTTTCTCGCCCGTTTCCAATGTACATAGATCCCTTCTCATTGCATAAAGGCTCCGTTCGAACTTATGAACTTCTTCTGCATCTGTTTTAGGTCTAGAAACTTTTCCTTTTAGTCGACCGTTTTGATCCAAAATATTCACTGCGATCTGTGAAACTTGTTTTCACCACACTTAGTAAAAAACTGCATCTGCTGAGCTATGGCGGCTTACATTTCCGGCTCAAAGAAGCCACGTGCCGTAAAATTTTCCGGCTCATTTATGATAAAGCTGTCGACAATTGAATTACTCTCAGTACCTCCAGCGGCTTAGATAACCCGATGCACTTAGCCATATGTCATTAGGCCCCTTCATAAGCCGCCATTTTAAACATTGAACTGTAAACTTCCCCCGGCTTATAATTGAACCGGACATTCCTTTTTATCATAGGCTTCCGACTTTCACCATGCCTCCCAAAGCTCCCAAAGCACCCATCACGTGCAACTGGATGAGGTCCAACGTCACTAATGAAACCTTAGCGGACTTTGTGAAGACGGGTTACCTGCCCAAGAAGGATGTCATGTCTTACCGCGCCCCTGACCCGTCAGAGGAGAGACCACAGCCAAGGGACGGGGAGGTGGTAATATTTGCGGATCACATGAGCCGGGGCTTCGCACCGCCCGGCTCAAAGTTCTTTAGAGATGTGCTGAGTTTCTTTGATCTACGGCCACAGGACATAGGACCCAACTCTGTGTCCAATATATGCAACTTCCAAGTGTTCTGCGAAGTCTACCTTGGAGAAGAGCCCAGCCTTCTTCTCTTTAGAGAGCTATTCTATTTGAACCGCCAGAATGAGTGCGCCAACGGACCGAGCCTGGAACTTGGTGGAATCTCCATTCAACGCCGGAGAGACTGCCTCTTTTCGTATGCTGAGCCGCCCAGCCATCCAAAGGACTGGAACCAGACGTGGTTTTACTGCCAGGACACGTCTCCGGCTGACGAGAGCCCTCTGCCCGGCTTTCGTGCCGTACGTCTGGAACCAAGCCACCCTCTGCCCGACAAACTATCTCTGGCGGAGCGTCAACCTCTGATCCCCACCATCAACAAGATCAAGGCTCTCCTGGGCAACGGCCTCAACGGCATTGACCTGGTCCGGGTTTGGATCTCGTGGCGGGTGATCCCCTTGAGCCGCCGCCCTGGCTTAATGTGTGATTATACGGGCCGGAAAGATGAGCCCCTGCGACATAGCCGCAACGATCTTCCTGAAGACGTTGTTGAAGATATGACCAAGGCCCTCCTGAATGAGAGCCTGGCAGACTGCGGGAGGACCGGCTTAAGCCCCTTCTGCAAGACCAACCCGGCCCCAGCAGTAAGCCACTGATCTGAACATCTTATTCTCTCCTTTAAATAGTTTTCATCTGAACCTTAAGAAATCTTCATTGTATTTTTCAGGCTGATGATAAATTCTGGAAGGTCAAGTATGACCATGAGGCGGCCAAGAAGACCAGGAAGGCTAAGAAAGCCGCCAGGAGAGCCGCTCCCCGCAAGAAGGGAAGCAGGCCTACTGCCTCAGAGCTGCTTCAACTAAGTGACAGCTCCGAGTCAGAGGTAACCCCTGAACCTGTAAGCTCTTGTTGTATTTCTTGCTTATTCCTGTCCACCTTATTGATACTGATCATCAGCAGGATGACACCGGAGCAAGTAACCCGGTGACCGAAGAGGTAATGACACTTTCCTCCGACTCGGAGCCCTTGACAAGGCTGAAAGTCCGAAGAGTAACCCGGAAAGTAAGATTTTCACATCCTTTAGCTTATCAAGATCCTCAATTTGTTTTGAAGCGACAGATTCATGAGAGCCGGCGGCACACCCGGACCAACAAGGATGCTGACCTCTCCTCCGGTTTACCTGAGGCGTCAAGGAAGCGCCGGACCGAGGTTATCTCCAACTTATATCCTTTTCCTCCTTTGGCGGGTGTTATACGTCAACCGCTCAACTCTTCCGATTCAAATTATCAGGAAACTTCACCCTCCTCTGGTGACTCTATGCAATCGAACCTGCCGGCTTTCAAGACCGTACCCGGGTAATGATGATCATCTCTTGCTGTGCTTATCTTTACTCACACTTTTGTACTAACCTTGTGTCCTTTCAGTGCTCAAGCAAAGCTCAGTAAAAGAGCAAAGAAGAATAAGCCGGTCGAAGAGACGGTCTTGCCTGAGCCGGAGGTTTCAGCTCAAGAGCCGCCAGCTGCTTCTGCTCCTGACGCCACCATTCCAACTGATGAGCCAGCCATGGAGACTTCCACCAACCCGGATATCTCCAGCCCGGCTCAGCCCGCCGATGACCCGGACGTGGTAATCACCCGGACGGAGTTTGTCGAGCCGGGGAGACCCACTGCGCTGGCTAAGTGCTCTGCGAAGGAAGAGTAGCTAGAGCGCCACCGGGCCAAGCTGGATGTCACCAACTACGCCAATCTGAGCATTGGAGAGATCATCTCCGGCTATGTCAATCAAGTGCACAACAGCCGGGACTTGGAGATTGACATGGTGAAGCAGATACAGCAGAAGTCTGAGGTACTACTTTACTGCTTACTGCATAATCCTCTTTACCATACTCTAGCCCCCAAGTCTACTACTTATGATAGAATATGTTGTAGACTTAACTTCCGGCTTACTTCCATGAACCGGTAGTTTGTAGATAGAGGCTTTCGACATGCATTAGCCCCCAAGTGCCAAGTGTCTTTGCTTGAAAAGTGCTTGGGACTTTAAAATTGCATAATAACTGTTCATACTATAACTCGGAAATTGTGCAGGCTGCTTGCAAGAAGTTTGAGGCTGATATCTCTAATCTGAAGAACTGCCTGAGGACGCAGGAAACTGAGACCCCGGAAGGCCAACGCCAAATTTGAGTCCAGTATTGCTGCTCAAGAGAAGCTGAAGAAGAACTTTGAAGCTGAAAGGAAGACTTGGGCCGAAGAGAAGGCTACTCTGGTGAGCCGGGCCGAACAGGCGGAGAAGGCTCTGACGGAGAGAACCGCCGAACTCTCCAGCTTAAAGCGCCATGTGTCACAGATGGTCGCCGCAATCTTCGGTAAGTCATTCCACCGGCTTTCGTCAAGTTTATAATTTTCATGTCTCATAACTCCCATCATTGCCAGCGGCTTATCTTACTCTGTTAAACAGGCCCCAGAAGCGCCAACCTCAATCAGAACGTGCTGACCAAGCTGAAGGCCGTGTACACCCTGGTGGAGCAACTCTACACCGTGTCACGGCGCGCTTCGGCCGTGGTGGCCCTATCCAATGAGGTTCCGACTCACCTGGCGGAAGTTCTTCGCCGGCTTACCATTCTTCCTCAGCGTGTGCAAGAGCTGCGACGGGCCTCTGCAAGAGCCGTAGCCATAGCTGCTCTGAGCCGGGCCAAGGCTTTCCTTCCCGAGCTAGACCCGGCGGATATTGCACTTGGTTACCCCAGCTTGAAGGAAGACGGCACCCCTTTCGACCAAAAGGACTTTGCTGCCTGTGTGAAGATTGTACGCCCGGTGGCCACCCTGATTGGGAATGACACTGATCTGACCAAGTACCAGCCGGGCTACGATGCAGAGAAGCCGAGGATCCCCACTCCGCGTTATGAAGCCATCAGCTTAGTCCCGCCGACTCGTAAGCACACCTTTGCCCCGGAAATTGACCCGGCCGGGTTAATTGATGAAGAAGCTCGATTTGAAGCTTTGAGCGGCATTGACTGGAAATCGTCAACCTTCTTGGTCTTGGGAACAGCCGGAGGAGCGGGGAGGGATGAGCCGGAAGCTTCGACCCGGCAAGCATCTTGACTCTTTAGGCGGCTTGTTAAACAATGCTTCACCCTTTTGGACTCGGGGAGTCTTGCAATAGAATAGGACCAACATTTTAACTTTGTCGTGCCATCGTGCACGTGCTGAATGCTTAATTCCATTGAAGTTGCTTCCTTATATTCCTCCGGGTCATAATTGATCATTCATTTTCCTTAAGCTCAAATAGCTGTCTTTAACTATCCTGCATAGAAAAACAAATCACAAGTCTCTAGGCGGCTTACCGCACCGAGAATCCTAGTCTCATACATATAACCCGGAATATAAATCTAAGTCACGAAAGACTGGTCCTTAATTATGTCCTTGATATAACCGTAATAACACACTTACAGGCCTTCAAGTACAATTCCGGTTTATATAACCCGGATAATAAGGTTGGTACCTCAACTCCGGTTTACCAGTCTTGATAATGCTGATTGTGTGCGACTAGCACTGTGAATCAAAGTTAAGCCGGCGGAACAAGAACCGCCGTGTACACTGTTGATACAACCAGAAAAACTTGTTGTAAATCAGAAAATCAAACTCAGGGGCTTCCTGTTCGAATACGACCAGAGACCCAGCCCAAAGGGGTTAAGTTAAGATTCGAATGCGATCATATAGCCCCCAGTGGGTTTGGCGATGCCGATCAAGAGGGTACCGACAGCTATGTTCTCTTTGGTTCAAATACGACCCATGTTTGAACAGGAAGCCCCCAAATGACCTTAAGAGTTGTTTAACGACGCTGATTCGAATACGATCCACGTCGGTTCCCAAAGGGGGTTGAGCTATGATTCAAATATGATCAAAGAAAACTCCCCAATGAGCTCGGCACTTTGCCAATCAAATGGGTATCGACAGCTATGTTCTCTTTGGTTCGAAGACGACCTATGTTTGAACAGGAAGCCCCCAAGTGATTATATTGCATACGGCTAGATTCAAATACGATCATAAGCCGGATCCACCTCCAAGTTACCATGTGATCTTGTAATGGAAACAACACATTTACCTTTGGAGGAGAAAAAGGACAGAGGTCCTGCTTTATTGCTTATCATAATATATACATGGCTTATAGAAATATGTACATTACGAGAGCCGGTGGCTCAAGTGTAATAAGGCCGAAGCTGAGCTATGTTCCACGACCGACGGGTCTCCTCCTCCGACTTACGTGAATCTTTGTGCTCCCGAATGTCAATGAGGTAATATGACCCGTTGTGCAAGTTCTTGCTGACCACAAAGGGTCCTTCCCAAGGCGGGGATAGCTTGTGCGCATCTGTCTGATCTTGGATGAGCCAGAGCACCAGATCACCTTCCTGGAAGACCCGGGACTTAACCCGGCGACTGTGATAACGGCGCGGGTCTTGTTGATAAATCGTTGATCGAGCGGCTGCCACATCACGCTGTTCGTCCAACAAGTCAAGAGCATCTTGGCGCGCCTGTTCATTATCCGCCTCAACATAAGCCGCCACTCGGGGCGGGTCATGACGGATGTCACTGGGGAGGACTGCTTCCGCTCCATAAACCATGAAGAAAGGCGTGAGACCTGTAGACCTGTTAGGAGTAGTATTGATGCTCCATAACACGGAGGGTAACTCCTCCACCCACAACCCGGCGTCCCTTGCAAAGGGACCAAAAGCCGGGGCTTGATGCCTTTCAGAATCTCCTGATTAGCCTTCTCAGCTTGACCATTGGATTGAGGGTGAGCCACTGATGAAACATCAAGTCGAATATGCTCTCGTTGACAAAACTCCTCCATGGCGCCCTTGGACAGATTGGTACCATTGTCAGTTATAATGCTGTGTGGAAAGCCAAAACGAAATATCACCCTTTTCATGAACTGAATCGCCGTGGCTGCATCACACTTGCTAACTGGTGCTGCTTCAACCCACTTTGTGAATTTGTCAACTGCCACCAAGAGGTGGGTCTTCTTATCCTTGGACCTTTTAAAAGGCCCAACCATATCGAGCCCCCAGACCGCAAATGGCCAAGTAATTGGTATCATCCTCAGCTCCTGAGCCGGCACATGAGCCCGTTGCGAGAACCTCTGGCAACCATCGCACTTACTGACCAAGTCCTCCGCATCAGCATGAGCCGTCAGCCAATAAAAACCATGACGAAAAGCTTTGGCCACAAGGGATTTTGAGCCGGCACGATGGCCACAATCCCCTTCATGAATCTCGCGCAAGATTTCTTGACCTTCCTCAGGGGAGACACAACGCTGAAACGCTCCCGTAACACTGCGGCGATGCAGCTCACCATTGATAACAACCATTGACTTAGACCGCCGGGTTATTTGTCTGGCCAAAGTTTCATCCTCAGGCAAATCTCCCCGGGTCATGTAAGCCAGATAGGGCACTGTCCAATCCGGGATGATGTGGAGAGCCGCCACCAATTGTGCCTCCGGGTCAGGGACAGCCAAGTCTTCCTCTGTAGGCAACTTAACAGAAGGGTTATGCAAGACGTCCAGGAAAGTATTAGGCGGCACCGGCTTTCGCTGAGAGCCCAGCCGGTTTAAAGCATCAGCCGCCTCGTTCTTCCTGCGATCGATGTGCTCTACCTGGTAACCCTGAAAGTGTCCAGCAATGGCATCAACTTCACGGCGATAAGCCGCCATTAGGGGGTCCTTGGAATCCCACTTGCCTGATACTTGTTGAGCCACTAAATCTGAGTCGCCGAAGCACCTTACCCGGCTCAAGCTCATCTCCTTAGCCATCCGAAGACCATGGAGCAAGGCCTCGTACTCAGCCGCATTGTTGGTGCAAGGAAACATCAACCGTAGCACATAATGAAACTTGTCACCTTTAGGGGAAGCCAATACAACTCCGGCCCCCGAGCCCTCCAACTGCCTGGACCCATCGAAGTGAATAGTCCAATATGTATTATCCGGCTTTTCCTCGGGCACTTGTAGCTCTGTCCAATCGTTGATGAAATCCACCAAAGCTTGAGATTTAACAGCAGTGCGTGGTAAGTATTTTAGACCATGAGGCCCAAGCTCTATAGCCCACTTAGCCACTCTCCCTGTAGCTTCTCTGTTTTGGATGATATCTCCAAGGGGAGCAGAACTAACCACAGTGATAGGGTGACCCTGAAAATAGTGCTTAAGCTTCCGGCTTGCCATGAACACACCATAAACAAGCTTCTGCCAATGAGGATACCGCTGTTTGGACTCAATGAGCACTTCACTGACGTAGTAAACCGGCCGCTGAACCGGATGCTCCTTACCCTCTTCCTTGCGCTCCACCACCACAGCCACACTGACGGCCCGTGCGTTAGCAGCTACATACAGTAATAAAGGCTCCATGTCAACCGGAGCGGCAAGGACTGGGGGCTCTGCCAGCTCTCTCTTCAAATCCTCAAAAGCAGTATTAGCAGCATCATTCCAGACAAAGTCATTAGTTTTCCTCATCAACTGATACAAGGGCATGGCTTTCTCACCCAAACGGCTTATAAACCGGCTTAAAGCAGCGATACGACCCGCCAGGCGCTGGACGTCGTTTATACACGCCGGCTTAGCCAGAGAGGTGATTGCCTTGATCTTCTCCGGGTTAGCTTCAATGCCTCTGTTAGAAACCAAGAAACCCAAGAGCTTACCTGCAGGAACACCAAAAACACACTTGGCCGGGTTAAGCATCATCTTGTAGACCCGGAGATTATCAAAGGTTTCCCTCAGATCATCTATCAAGGTTTCCTTCTCCCTGGACTTAACCACAATATCATCCACATAAGCATGAACATTGCGCCCAATCTGGTTATGAAGACAGTTCTGCACGCAACGCTGATAAGTCGCTTGTGCACTCTTGAGTCGAAAAGGCATAGACACATAACAGAAGGCTCCAAAGGGAGTGATGAACGCCGTCTTCTCCTGGTCCTTAACTGCCATTTTGATCTGATGGTATCCAGAATAAGCATCCAAGAAACTTAAGCGCTCGCAACCCGCCGTAGCATCAATGATTTGATCAATACGGGGAAGGGCAAAAGGATCAGCCGGGCATGCCTTGTTTAAGTCCGTGTAGTCCACACACATCCGCCAGGTGCCATTCTTCTTGAGCACGAGCACCGGGTTAGCTAACCACTCTGGGTGAAAGACTTCAACAATAAACCCAGCCGCCAAGAGCCGGGCCACCTCTTCACCAATGGCTTTCCGCCTCTCTTCATTAAACCGCCGAAGGAATTGCCTGACCGGCTTAAATTTCGGATCAACATTGAGAGTGTGCTCAGCGAGTTCTCTAGGTACACCTGGCATGTCAGAAGGTTTCCATGCAAAAATGTCCCTATTCTCACGGATGAACTCGATGAGCGCGCTTTCCTATTTTGGATCCAGACTGGCACTGATGCTAAATTGCTGAGATGAATCGCCTGGAACGAAATCAACAAGTTTAGTCTCATTAGCCGACTTAAATTTCATTGTCGGCTCATGCTCCGTAGTCGGCTTTTTCAGAGAGGTCATATCCGTTGGGTCAACATTGTCCTTGTAAAATTTCAACTCCTCTGTTGCACAAACAGATTCTGCATAAGCTGCATCACCTTCCGCACACGCCAAGGCCACCTTCTGGCTGCCATGAACCGTAATGGTCCCATTGTGACCCGGCATCTTGAGCTGTAAATACACGTAACACGGCCGTGCCATGAACTTGGCGTAAGCCGGCCGCCCAAATATGGCATGATACAGACTTCTTATCTTGACCACCTCAAAGGTCAGTTTTTCCACCCTGTAGTTGTACTCGTCTCCAAAGGCCACTTCCAACTCGATCTTGCCAACTGGATAAGCCGACTTACCAGGCACCACACCATGGAAAATAGTGTTTGACTGGCTGAGGTTCTTATCAATCAACCCCATACGACGGAAAGTCTCATAATAGAGGATGTTGATGCCGCTGCCTCCATCCATGAGCACCTTAGTGAACTTATATCCTCCCACCTGAGGAGCCACCACCAGGGCCAAGTGACCCGGATTATCAACCCGGGGAGGGTGACCCTCCCTACTCCACACAATAGGCTGCTCCGACCATCTTAAATAGCGTGGAACCGCCGGCTCAACAGCATTCACAACCCTCTTATGAAGCTTCTGATCTCGCTTACACAGACTGGTGGTAAATACATGATACTGTCCACCGTTAAGCTGCTTTGGATTGGTCTCATAACCTTCCTGCTGCTGTTGATGACCCTGGCCAGACTGCTGATTAAAGCCCCCTGGACCGTTCTGTGGATTAGAATTTGAGCCGCCGCCCGGGCCATGAAAACCGCCAGCGCCTGAGCCGCCGTCCGGTCGATTGTTGCCATTAAAGGCATTGGAATTCTTAAAGGCCTTCATGATCGCGCAATCCTTCCATAAATGAGTAGCTGGCTTCTCCCTAGAGCTGTGCCTTGGACAAGGCTCATTCAACAGCTGCTCCAGCGTCGGGCCTGACCCGCCGGCTCGGGGAGGTGGCCTCCCCTTGCGTCGCTGGTTATTCCCCTGTGAGCTGGCGTTGGCCACAAACTCTAGGCTGCCGTCGGCCTTACGCTTGCCAGCTCCTTGGTTCCCCGGGTTATGCTGAGGACCCTTGCCATTGCCGTTCTTCTTTCCCTTCCCTGTCCTTTCATCATCTGAAGCGGGGTCCTTGGTACTATCAGAGTCGGCGTACTTGACGAGAGCCGCCATCAGCGTACCCATATCATTGCAGTCGCGCTTAAGCCGCCTGAGTTTCATCTTCAAGGGCAGGAAACGACAAGTCTGTTCCAGCATTAAGACTGCAGAGCCGGCATCCATCTTATCAGATGAATGTATTATCTCTTTGACCCGGCGAACCCAATGTGTCGTAGACTCACCCTCCTGCTGTTTACAGTTAGTCAAATCCACAATTGACATAGACTGCCTACAGGTATCCTTGAAGTTTTGGATGAACCGGGCTTTCAGCTCAGCCCAAGACCCGATGGAGTTCGGTGGTAGCCCTTTCAACCAAGTGCGGGCAGTCCAATCTAACATCATGGTGAAGTACTTGGCCATCGCTGCTTCGCTGACCTCCAGCAATTCCATGGCCATCTCGTAACTCTCGATCCAGGCTCCGGGCTGTAAGTCAGCCGTGTAATTAGGCACCTTCCTAGGCCCTTTGAAGTCCTTGGGTAGACGTTCATTGCGGAGAGCCGGCACTAAACAAGGGACACCTCCAGTCCTCGTAGGGATACCTACGTCGACGGAAGTCGTCGGATAAGCCGGGGGTGTCTGGTAAGCCGTCAACTGAAGCACCTGCTCCGCCTCTTGCCACACTCTGTCTTGGTCTGTTGCGTGAAAGGCTCCGTTATGATCCGGGCCATGGCCAGGGGGCGGGTCACGGCGTCGGACATTACTTGAGCCGGTCGCTGAGACCATGTGTCGGCTATAACTCGGGCTCCGGCCTGGGCGAGGGGTTGAATGGATCCTGTCCCGGCTGTAAGAGTACGCCTCTTGCTGCGCCAGCACTGTCTGAAGGAATTCTCTGACCCGGCGGGTTTCAATAGCCGTTGGAGAGTCGCCGTCAATTGGGAGAGCCGCCAGCCGTGCTGCTGCGGCGACCATGTTCTCCAGCGGGTTAGCATAATGACCCGGTGGTATTGGCACATATTGAGGCGGGGCAGGGTTCACCCGAGGAGGCCCCATCACTTGTGGCTGAACAGGGGTCCCAGACCCGGGCACTAGGATCCCCGGCGGGTTACTAGACCCTGCACCTGGCGTGTTGAAGAGGTTTCGAGGATCGTAGACCGGAGGGAGTCGAGACTGGGCCTTTTGATGCCTCCTTCTCATGACCTCATTGGATGCGTTCTGATCCATCGTGAGCCGGAAGGACTGCGCCTGAATAAACTGAGTCTGGGCGTCGAGAGCCGCCCTCTCCGCAGCCATCCTGATCCCTTCCGCCGCCAGATCCTCCTTGGCTTTCACTAGATCTAACTTTAACTGCGCCACCTCCGCGTCATGTTGAGCTTGATCCGCTGGGTCAACCGTGGCGGTCAACAGGGCCGTCATCTTGTCCGTGAGATCCATCAGCACCTGAGCCGGCGAGGGCACCGGGTTTCCTGACCCAGCGGTAGGGTTCTGAACAGGCTGTGCACCGGCCATGAAGATTCCAACCCGGCTCGGCGGCTCAAACGGGTCCGGAATACTGTCACCATCGGAACAACCCATAAGCCTGCCATCTTGAAGTTGATACAACGAGTTTGACTCATCTGTGGACGACTCGCCGTGAGAGCCGGCGGCCGTCTCATCACCAGATCCAGATCCATCAGAGAGCCCTCCATGGACACATCCCACAAAAGCATGCTTCAAGGCAGGCAGGGCCCGGGCGGGTTATGCGCGCTGAGCCGTCTCGATGAGATCGGCGCAGAGATCCGGCTCAGGGCCCGGCTCACCAATCTTGCCAATGAAGACATGAATTCCGCCGAAGGGGACCCGGTACCCGTACTCAATTGAGCTGGCGCCGGGGCCCAGTTTGGATCGTCGATGTAGAGCTTGCCGCGACGACTCTTGGTCATCCGGCCCACAACGTATCCCTTGAGCCCTTCGAAGCTGCCCTTCAAGAACTCAAATCCACCGTGCGCTGGCCCCACCGTGGGCGCCAACTGTCGTGGAATTGTCACGGAAGATGTCCTCGAGCTAGGACTTTGTCGTGGAGCCATTGCAGCTAGGAAGCTTAAAGGGGTTAAGCGGGACAAGGAACACGAGGGTTATACTGGTTCGGCCCCTTACGGTGAAGGTAAAAGCCTACGTCCAGTTGAGGTGGTATTGATTAGGGTTTCGATGAGCAGGGAGCTTGATTGCTATGCCCGGCTCTCGATCAGATCTTTCTTGTCCCTATACCGCCGCCGGGTCATCACTTTATAGAGAGAGGTTGACGCCCAGCAGCTCTCAGAGTCATGGCCAGCTCATAAGAGTGTCCGGCTCGGACTCTCAACTATTCTTGCCTTACACTACAAGTTCTACCATAATGGCGTTTGTAACTACGGGCCTTAAGCCATCTCCGGGTCTTAAGCCCATCTTTGGCCCGCCGATAACAAGCTTGGCGCCGGGCTTCAGGCGATGACCATTATGAGTAACCCGGCCCCTCCGGGCGGGTGACTCTAAGGTTTATATCCTCAACAGAAAGCGTCGTAGCAGGATCTACATGTGAAGCGGAGTACATAGCTGCTTCGGAAGCAGCAAATGAAGGAGTCTGGATGAAGGAGTTCATATCCGATCTAGGTGTCATACCTAGAGCATTGGGTCCAATGAAAATCTTTTGTGACAATACTGGTGCAATTGCTTTGGCAAAGGAATCCAGATTTCACAAAAGAACCAAGCACATCAAGAGACGCTTCAACTCCATCCGAGATCAAGTCCAGGTGGGAGACATAGATATTTGCAAGATACATATGGATCTGAATGTTGCCGACCCGTTGACTAAGCCTCTTCCACGAGCAAAACATGATCAGCACCAAGATCCATGGGTGTTAGAATCATTACTGTGTAATCTAGATTATTGACTCTAGTGCAAGTGGGAGACTGAAGGAAATATGCCCTAGAGGCAATAATAAAGTTATTATTTATTTCCTTATATCATGATAAATGTTTATAATTCATGCTAGAATTGTATTAACCGGAAACATAATACATGTGTGAATACATAGACAAACAGAGTGTCACTAGTATGCCTCTACTTGACTAGCTCGTTGATCAAAGATGGTTATGTTTCCTAGCCATAGACATGAGTTGTCATTTGATTAACGGGATCACAACATTAGGAGAATGATGTGATTGACTTGACCCATTCTGTTAGCTTAGCACTTGATCGTTTAGTATGTTGCTATTGCTTTCTTCATGACTTAGTTCCTATGACTATGAGATTATGCAACTCCCGTTTAACGGAGGAACAGTTTGTGTGCTACCAAACGTCACAACGTAACTGGGTGATTATAAAGGCACATCACTATAAGCCTTGCAAGCATTGCAACTAATGAGTTAGTTGTGGGATGATGTATTACGGAACGAGTAAAGAGACTTGCCGGTAACGAGATTGAACTAGGTATTGAGATACCGCCGATCGAATCTCGGGCAAGTAACATACCGATGACAAAGGGAACAACGTATCTTGTTATGCGGTTTGACCGATAAAGATCTTCGTAGAATATGTGGGAGCTAATATGAGCATCTAGGTTCCGCTATTGGTTATTGACTGGAGACGTGTCTCGGTCATGTCTACATAGTTCTCGAACCTGTAGGGTCCGCACGCTTAAAGTTCGATGACGGTTATATTATGTGTTTATGTGTTTTGATGTACCGAAGGTAGTTCGGAGTCCCGGATGTGATCACGGACATAATGAGGAGTCTCGAAATGATCGAGACATGAAGATTGATATATTGGACGACTATATTCGGACACCGGAATGGTTCCGGGGGTTATCGGATATATACCAGAGTACCGGGGGTTACCGGGACCCCCCCGGAGGTTATTGGGCCTCATGGGCCCAAGTAGTGGAAGAGGAGAGGCGGCAAGGGGCAGCCGCGCGCCCCTCCCCAGTCTGAATTGGACAAGGAAGGGTGTGGCCCCCCCTTTCCTTTCCCCCTCTCTCTCCTTCCCTCTCCTCTCCTACTCCAACATGGAAGGGGGGACTCCTACTCCCGGTCCTCATGGGGCGCGCCAAGGGTGGCCGGCCCCCTCCCCCTCCTCCACTCCTTTATATACGGGGAGGGAGGCACCCCCTAGAGACACAACAATTTATCCCTTGGATCTCTTAGCCGTGTGCGGTGCCCCCCTCCACCATAATCCACCTCGGTCATATCGTAGCGGTGCTTAGGCGAAGCCCTGCGTCGGTAGAACATCATCATCGTCACCGCGCCGTCGTGCTGACGGAACTCTCCCTCAAAGCTCGGATGGATCGGAGTTCGAGGTACGTCATTGGGTTGAACGTGTGCTGAACTCGGAGGTGCCGTGCATTCGGTACTTGATCGGTCGGATCGTGAAGACGTACGACTACATCAACCGCGTTGTGCTAACGCTTCCGCTTTCAGTCTACGATGGTACGTGGACACACTCTCCCCTCTCGTTCCTATGCATCACCATGATCCTGTGTGTGCGTAGGAATTTTTTTGAAATTACCACGTTCCCCAACAACATGATGTTGTTGGATCTGATGAGGAGCTTGAAACCGAAACTCCTGAAACACCTGCTAGAACTAGCCTTCCTAGATATGGATTCCCTAAGGTACCAGAAGGTTATGTTATGAATGAGGAGACAACTAGAGATATTCTTGCTTGTAGGGATAGAGATGATCTAGAGAAATTATTATGCAAGTATAAAGAAAAATCTCTGAATCCTAGAATGAAATATGATCCTAAGTTTGCTACTTCACCTATCTTTATTAATGATAAGGATTCTGAATTCTCTGTCGATCCAGAGTTAATTACTTTGGTTGAATTTGATCCTTTCCATGGTTATGAAACTAAAACTGTTGTGGCACATCTTACTAAGTTGAATGACATAGCCACCCTTTTTACTCATGACGAGAAGACTCGCTGTTACTTTATTCTCAAATTATTTCCATTCTCATTAAAGGGTGATGCTAGAGCTATTGTTACAATGCTCTTGCTCCTGGTTGTGTGCGTAGTCCCCAATATATGATTTATTACTTCTTTAAAAAATATTTCCCTGCTCATAAGAAACAAGCTGCTTTACAGAAAATATTTAACTTTGTGCAAACCAAAGAAGAGAGTCTCCCACAAGCTTGGGGAAGGCTTTGCCAGTTACTTAATGCTTTGCCTGATCATCCTCTTAAGAAAAATGAAATACTTGATATCTTCTATAATGGACTAACTGATGCCTCTAGGGACTTCCTAGATAGTTGTCCTGGTTGTGTTTTCAGGGAACAAACTGTTGGGCAAGCTGAAGAATTATTGAATAATATATTGAAAAATTATGATGATTGGACTCTTCCTGAACCACCGGTTAAACCCACTCCGAAGAAGAGGGGTATATTATATCTCAGTCCTAAAGATATGCAAGAGGCAAAGAAATCCATGAAGGAAAAAGGTATTAAAGCCGAGGATGTCAAAATTTTACCTCCTATTGAAGAAATACATGGGCATAATACACCACCACTGCCTAAGGTGGTAGAGGTAAATTCTTTAATGAAGTTCAATGATAATGACAATCCTCACAAGATGCACCCTAGCCAATGTCTTTATGAGTTTGAAAACTATATTAGAAAACAAGATTGCTTCAATGCAAATGTTTTAAAAGAATTGAAATACAATTCTGATATGATTGCTCGCTTGAGTGACTTGTTATTTAGAATCTCAAATGATGTTAGAGGTGTTGGAAAGCATGCTTCTATGGTTCAAACTCAGTTAGAAAAGGTTGCTAAATCTCAAAGAGAATTGCTTGATGAAATGAATAATAATATACATGACTTTGCTGTTAGAGTTGCAACTAGAGGAGGTAAAATGACTCAGGAACCACTTTATCCTGAGGGACACCCAAAAAGAATAGAACAAGATTCACAAAGAGTTAACATTGATGCACCTAGTCCTTCTAGAAAGAAAAAGAAGAAGAAAAATGATAACTTTGCATGGTTCTAGTGAACCTGAAATAGAAAAACCTCCTGGTAATGATAATGAAACTTCTATCTCTAATGCCGAAACCCAGTCTGGTAATGAACACTCACCTTCTGATAATGAAAAACATAATGATGAGGTTCATGAAGACACTCAAACAAATAATAAAGAACCAGACAATGATGTTGAGATAGAACCACCTGTTGATCTTGATAACCCATAAACTAAGAATAAAGGGTATGACAAAAGAGACTTCATTGCTAGAAAACACGGTAAAGAAAGAGAACCGTGGGTTCAAAAACCAATGCCCTTTCCACCTAAGTCAACTAAAAAGAAAGATGATGAAGAATTCGAACGCTTTGCTGAAATGCTGAGGCCAGTCTTTTTGCGTACTCGCTTGACTGATATGTTGAAAATGCCTCCTTATGCAAAGTATATGAAAGACATCATCACTAATAAGAGAAAAATACCGGAAGCTGAAATCTCCACTATGCTTTCTAATTATACTTTTAAGGATGGGGTACCTAAAAAATTGGAGATCCGGGAATACCAACTATACCTTGCTCCATTAAAAAGAATTATGTGAAAACTGCTTTATGTAATTTAGCAGCTGGTGTTAGTGTTATGCCTTTCTCTTTATATAAAAGACTTGATTTTAATAAACTCACACCTACTGAAATATCTTTGCAAATGGCTGACAAATCAAGTGCCATACCAATCGGTATTTGTGAGGATGTGAACGTTGTTGTTGCTAATGTTACTATTTTGACTGACTTTGTTATACTTGAGATGCCCGAGGACGACAACATGTCGATTATCCTTGGTAGACCCTTCTTGAATACTGCAGGGGCTGTTATTGATTGCAATAAAAGCAAGGTCAGTCTTCATATCAATGGTAATGAGCATACGGTGCATTTTCCGAAGAAACAATTCCAAGTGAATGGTATTAATGTTATTGAAAAATCTCCGACAATCACTATTGGAAGTTTTCAAACACCTCTACCTAGTCAAAAAGAAATATGGAATGCTTATTGCTGGGGACATTCATATCCCCGTTGAGGTAACTTAGTGATTTACGATAGTTCTTTGGTTTCATGCTAATCGAAAGTGGTTGTTAATAAGACCTGATCAACCTTATTAATGAATCATTTTTTGGAGGTGTGAAGTTGATCAATTTAGTAAGCACTACCTTCTCTCCCTACCTTTTGTTTTCTGTTTTTATTAGTTAAATAAAATAAATTGCCATGTTTTGTCTGTTTTCTGAATTTCCCGTGCAATAAAAAATGAACCAAAAATAAAAGTTCTCAGAATACTCTAAAAATTTAATACGATTTTTTCTGAATATTTAAGAATTTCTGGTGCAAATAATATCAGAGGGAGGTGCACCAGGTGGGCACAACCAACCTGGGCGCGCCAGGACCCCTAGACGTGCCCTGGTGGGTTGTGGTCCCCACGTGGCCCCCCCCCACTTATCTCTTCACACCACATCATCACTTACCTCCAGAAAAAATTCTCCATTGCTCTCTCTCCCGTGTTCTTGCTCTCAAACCCGCGGATTTCGATCTCTTTGCTCGAAGCTCTATTTCCGAAACTGTTTTGGGGGATTGTTGCTTGGTATGTGACTCCACCGTTTGTCCAATTAGTTTTTGTTTTAGTTGTTTATATTTTGAATAATTAGCTACCCTTGGTGATGCTGTAGATGAGCTTGCATGTTGAATTCTTAGAGTTCTAAGTAGTTTGAAGGCTTGCTATGACCTCTATGTATCCCTATGAGAGCTATCAATTTTGTGAAGTTTTGTTGGAAAAATTTATGGACTAAAAAATTTCAGATTTTTGTTCATAGGAAAAGGATGAATATCATTAGGAAGTTTGCTTCTAAGAAGAACTCCAAGGGGGTTATTGGGGAGTCGTCTGAGAGTGATCTCCATCCTCGGAGGTTGGCGGAGGTACGGCCATGCGAATGGACACACACCCAGTTCATGGAAGAGGTTGGAATCCTTCAGGAGTTCACACAATATGCTGCTAATGCCGGCCTCACCGACTTCATCGCAGCTGAATGTGAACAATATCATCTCCTGACAAACATCTTTGTTCAAAGTTTTACTTTCTTTCCTAGGAATAATCCCCTTGAGGTGCAGTTTAGTTTATATGCTGAAACCCGTCATATACCACTTACTGAATTTTGTAACATATGCATGATCCCTTCTAACGGGAGCCTAGTTGAGCCTAGGCTGGCAGAGTTTGAGGCCTTTTATCGCACCTTGATAGTGGGAGATGAGAGTGGGGTGTCAGCTATCACTGCCGCTGGCTTGCATTTTCCTGCCGTTCATTACTTTGCTCTTTTCATGGCAAAATGCTTGCTTGCTAGAGAGAAGGTGGGTGCACTCAGTTCAACAGACCTTGCTGTTTTACGTCGTGCACTAGAGGGCGACAATACTTATAGCTTGGGAGCTATTGTGGCTCGTCGCCTCCACATTAATAAGTCCAAGGGTAAAATACATGGTGGGATATTCGCTACTCTTTGGTGACTCACTTCAATGTTGATATACGCCTCCATGATCATCCTCTTACCAAAGTTTACCTAGATCGCGCAGCCATGGATCACCACCATTTCACTGATAACAATTCTCCTGACATCCCTATTCCATATAACCTGGTTTTTAGTGTGAGCACGCGTGATATTATTCCGTTGCCTGCTCCTACTTTGTTTGATCCTGTTGCCAGGGGCGGATATAGGATTATGCCTGCGGATATCATCGCCTACCGGAACGATCAAGCTGCAACAGAGGAGGAGCCTCTGCAGTGGGATGAGTGGATGCCCGCTCCTCAGCACCCCGACTACTATCCATGCTACTGACTGCTTACCAAGTTAGGCCAAAAGACTAAGCTTGGGGGAGTATGTGTTTCTCACTGACGTTACATTCATGTTCACACATTTCATTCCATTTGTCGGTTTTCACACTTTTTCATTGTATCATCCTTGCTTAGATTTATTTTCTTGCTTTCTTCTTGTGTTATTGAAAACCCTTAGAAAACCAAAAAAAATAGTTGTAGTTAGTTTACTTTCTATGCATGCTTAGTTGTAATACTAAAAAGAAAACCCAAAAAGATTTCCTTGTTCTTCTTTTTCTTGTTGGGAGCTTTCCCGTGTAAATAGTTATTCTCGTTTTTGCTTTTCCCTTTTATTTGCTTGTTCAAGAAAACCAAAAACTCCAAAAATATTTCACTGTGTTTCTCTGAATTTCTTTTCTTTTTCTTTGAGTTGTATCAAGGAGAAGACCACGATGAAAGTGTTGAGTGGATCTCATATGAATAACTGTTGATCTAATAAAGAGCCCATTTTACCTTGTCTTCTCCTATTGAATAAAATGTTTGCAGATTTCAGCTTAGTCCATGTCACTCTTGCACTATTATTATTTTCACATCGTTCGGTCGTGCAAGTGAAAGGCAATAATGACGATATTTGATGAACTGGCCATGGCAGAGAGAAACGGGTATGAACTCGACTTGTTCTGTTTGTGTAAATATGTTTAACCGAGTATCCATTATTCAGCCCATTATGATTAAATATGTTTGCAATGACAATTAGAGATTATAGTTTCTCATGCCATGCATAATTAGCTAGGAGTGGATAATGGTTTATCTTGGATATCAACATTGCGTTAAAATGATTGTGATGTAGTATGATGATATGGTATCCTCCTCTGAATGTTTGAGTGGCTTGACTTGGCGCATGTTCACACATGTAGTTGAATCAAAACCAACATAGCCTCTATGGTATTTATGTTCATGGTGTTCATATCCTACTCATGCTAGTGTCCGATGTTACTTATGCATAATGCATGTTCATGACCGTTGTTGCTCTCTAGCTGGCCGCTTCTCAACCTAATTGCTAGCCTTCGCCTATACTAAGTGGGAATTCTGCTTGTGCATCAAAAACCGTGAACCCAAAGTTATTCCAGATGAGTCTACCATACCTAGCTATACGCGGTATTACCCTGCCGTCCAAAGTAAATTTGCATGTGCCACCTCTAAAAACTTCTAATAAATATCCTTTTTGTGTGCCTGGATCGTTCATGGAACGACAGGAGGTGGTTGGTATCTTCCATGCTAAGCGGGTTATTCTCAGGTCGAGTGTTTATTCACTCGCCATCGCACGAGAAAGGCGGTAATAGGGATGCCCAGTCCCAAACTGCAAACAGAAAAAGCTTACAAATAATCAAACAAAAACTCCCAATGGAGTCAAAACCTTTACTTTTATCGCTTGGGAACTGCCACTAGCGTGTTTAGCATGGAAGATATTGATAACTGATAGCCGTGAAGTAAATGAGAAGGGTGCATGTCTCAAAATAGCATTTACCTCTGTTTAAAAACTTGAGCTCTGGCACCTCTGCAAATCACTGCTTCCCTCTGCAAAGGGACTATCTATTTACTTTTATGTTGTGTCATCACCTTCTAAAACAGGCGCCAGAACCCGAGATCACTGTTGTCATGACTTATGCATTGTGTGTAGCTAATGTTGGGTGCATCATGACTGGATCTTTTCTACCATGAATTACAATGTTTAGTCGCTGCTTGAACTTTGGAGGTGCTCTGCATTTATATTTTGCGGTCTCGCAAAGGGCTAGCGAGATACCATTATTGTCATATTATATCATGGTTGTTTTGACAACATGTTGTTGTCTGAGATATCTTATTATTGCTCGCTAGCTGATTATGTCATTGACATGAGTTGATATAATCTTTAAGAGTTATTGTCGACATGGTTAGTTATAATGTTGGCTGAACACCTGGGTGTTGTTTAAGCTTATTTATGCAAACAAGAGCAAAAGAGTTCGTAAAAAATTTTCTTTTTCACTTTCAATTTATCAACTGAATTGCTTGAGGACAAGCAAAGGTTTAAGCTTGGGGGAGTTGGTACGTCTCCAACATATCTACTTTTCCTAATGCTTTTCCTCTTGTTTTGGACTCTAATTTGCATGATTTGAATGAAACTAACCCCGGACTGACGCTGTTTTCAGCAAAACTACCATGGCGTTGTTTTTGTGCAGAAATAAGTTCTCGGAATGGAACAAAACTTTGCGAGGATTTTTTATACAATAAAAGAGAATTTCTCGAGCCAAGAGCCACCGGAGGGGGGCACCTGGGTGGGCACAACCCACCAGGGCGCGCCTGCCCTCCCAGGCGCACCCAGGTGGTTGTCCCCACCTGGTGGCCCCGCAGACCCTGAAACCGACGCTATAAAATCTTATTTTTCCAGAAAAATCAGGGAGAAAGAATTATCGCGTTCCACGAGACGGAGCCGCCGTCACCTCCTATTCTTCATCGGGAGGCCAGATCTGGAGTCCGTTTGGGGCTCCAGAGAGGTGGATCTTCGTTCTTCATCATCACCAACCCTTCTCCATCGCCAATTCCATGATGCTCCCCACCGGGAGTGAGTAATTCCTTCGTAGGCTCGCTGGTCGGTGAGGAGTTGGATGAGATTCATCATGTAATCGAGTTAGTTTTGTTAGGGCCCGATCCCTAGTATCCACTATGTTCTAAGATTGACGTTGCTATGACTTTGCCATGCTTAATGCTTGTCACTTTGGGCCCGGGTGCCATGATTTCATATCTGAACCGTTTATGTTATCATCATTATATCCATGTTCTAGATCCGATCTTGCAAGTTATAGTCACCTCGCTACAAAAAAAAGACACATCCATGACATTTTGGGCCGATCGATTTTTTTTCTGTCATACATATGACACTTCTATGACGATAATTGTGACAAAATCCGGTATCATCATAGATGTGGTGGGCTCCTACTTCTATGACATAAAATCATGACAGAAAATGGGCTTTTTGTCCTGGGCGGGCCGGAGACGCAGCTGCATGACATTCTTTGGGCCATCCATGATGGAAAAAACCGTGGTAGAAGCGAGGGGAGGAAAATTTCGGGGAGTTCCCGGTTATGGTGGGAGGTCGGGGCCGAGCGATGCGCGTTTCTCTCGTACATGTACGCGCGTGAGTGCGAGGTGTTGGCTCTAACTGAACCCGAGCGAGGCGTTGGGCTCTAACTGAACCCGAGCGATTGCACTGCAGGCTACGCGTTACTGAACCCGAGCGATCGATCGATGGCTGTTAACTGAACCCGATCGAGCGATTCCTTCGGTACTGCTGCTAACTGAAGCCGATCGATTTGATGAACAGTGAGCGTTGCGGGGGGGTGGATGAACAGTGAGCGGTGGCGTTGCCTCTGGATGAACAGGACCCCGTGGTGTGGAGGGCTGGATGAACAGTAGACGGTGGAGGGGTGGTTGAACAGGACCCCGTGGTGTGGAGGGCTGGATGAACAGTAGACGGTGGAGGGGTGCCCGTGGAGGGGTGGTTGAACAGTAGCCGGTGGAGTAGCGCGCGGTGGAGGCTGGATGAATAGGAGCCCGTGGAGGCTGGAGGAGATCGACGGTAGCCCGTGGAGGCTGGAGGAGGTCGACAGTGGAGATGAACTGTATCCCGTGGAGTCCCATTTTGCGGTACGCCACACCCCTCCCGATGAACAGGACCCCCGATTCGACCGTAGGAGGTCCGTTTCGTCCGTTTTGCGGTACGCCACACCCCTCCCGATCAACAGGACCCCCGTTTCGACCGTGGGAGGTCCGTTTCCTCCATTTTGCGGTACGCCACACCCCTCCCGATCAACAGGACCCCGTTCCGAACATAGGAGGTCTGTTTCCTCCGTTTTGCGGTACGCCAGGCCTCGCTTCCATCACCTGTTCCGTCCAAGCCCTCCCGATGAACACGACCACGCATTCCGTTCCGACCCAGCCGGTTGGCTCCCACGCGTTCCGTTGCCTCCCGATGAACACGACGCATTCCGTTGCCTCCCCATGAACACGACGCATTCCGTTGCCTCCCCATGAACACGACGCATTTCGTTGCCTCCCCATGAACACGACGCATTCCGTTGCCTCCCCATGAACACGACGACGACGCTGTTTCTTCGTTCCGACCCAGCCATGTACATGAGCCCTAGCCGTACATATGCGCGAGTAGGCGTTCGAGACCCCACCCGTATGTACACATACGTGGCCGTATTTTCTTTCTTGCACCCTGGCGGCTGTATGTACGTGTACATGCTACGTGCGCGCCTCTACTACGACACGTACGCGCCTACTACGACACGTGCGCGCCTCTACATCCACTAGTATATATGTACGTAGACGTTCGCGACCAGAATGACAACGCTACGTACGCTTCGACCAGGTGGGTCCCGACTGTCAGGCGCTTCCTTGCGTGCGAAGATGTAGCTGGTGGGTCCCAGCAGTCAGGGGGCGAATCTTTTTTTTTGCCCGGACGCACTTCCTTGCGTGCGAAGATGTAGCTGGTGGGTCCCAGCAGTCAGGGGGCGAATCTTTTTTTTGCCCGGACGCACTTCGTTGCGTGCGAAGATGTAGCTGGTGGGTCCCAGCAGTCAGGGGGAAACGTTTTTTTCACGAAATACGGTGGCCCGTCCGGTGGGTCCCCGCTGTCAGGTGGAGGAATCATTATTTTGCGCGTAATAAGGAGGCACTTCCTTGCTGCGGCCGTGGACCCAGCTGTTAGCCTCTTCACGTACAGTCCACGTCCGATGGAAGTCGTTCCTTGACCATGTTGACCACGCCGCGCCGAGAGCACCATGGCGGATGACGATGGCGAGGACTAGGAAGGGGACGACTCGGAGCCGGGGAAGACGCAGCAGTGGATGCCCACGCGAAGAGGAGTACGAGGGTTCACTGGTTTGGCTGCGGTGTGAGGCTGTTGTCGCCGCAGAATAACAGAGGTGTGGGTGAGTAGAGGGATGGCCTGGCCAGCGGTGGGAGTAGTAGGGGGCGATGAGGCCTCCGCGGCATCACAGCTAGCCACGGGAGGCAGGAGCACGCGGCACGACCGGCGCTGGTTTAGGCGGCTGGAGCAAGAAGACCAGAGGTTGAAGAAGCACTACGGCCGTTGGATGAACATCGTACGGTAACATGAGCTAGAATCATTCATATTTACTAAGTTGACAAAGCCCTCCGTCCCTGTCAACTTGGTAGGCCCACAAGTCAGCCTCCCACTATGCTGGGTTCCAGCTGGCAGGGGGAGTATTCAAAAAAAATTTGCGTAATAAGGAGGCACTTCCTTGCGTGCGAAGATAGCTGGTGGGTCCGACATGTCAGCGGGGGGCACGTTATTTTCGCGAAATACATAGGCCCTTCCGGTGGGTCCCAGATGTCAGGTGGAGCAATCATTATTTTGCACGTAACAAGGAGGCATTTCCTTGTGTGCGGCCGTGGACCCAGCTGTCAGCCTCTCCACGCACAGTCTACTTCCGATGGTGTCGTTCGTTGACCATGTTGACCACGCCACGCCGAGCGCATCCGAGGTGGTGCACGACGGCGAGGCCCCGGACAGCAACGAGCCGGAGATGGGAAGAAGCGGGAGTAGAGTCGCAGACGGAGAGGTGTACGAGGGTTAACTGGTTCTAGTGCGGTGTGGTTCGGCAGTCGGTGGAGAAGAACGGGAGGTGTTGAGGGGTGGAGGGATGGCCTGGCCAACGGTGGAGTAGCGCTTCATAGAGAAGCGTGCTAAGCAGAGCTGCTAGCAGCAGGAGGCGGGAGGTGGTCCCGGCGGCGCTGGAGGAAGAAGACGAGAGATTGAAGATGGATGCCGGTCGTTGGATCTAAATCCAACGGCTAACATGTCAGAATCATTTGTTGACTAAATTGACAACGACTTGCGTTGGCTTCGACCTATTGGCCCACATTTCAGCCTCCAAAAATGTGGCACGTGTTCAACCCATTTTTTCAGAATTTACAGTCTTTTTTTTGCGCGGTAGAATTTACAATCAATTTGATCTTTTTTTGAATTACAGCCATTAGCTGGGCTGGGTGAACAAATAATGTAGCATCCATGCGGCCCATTTATTTTATTTCCTAAAAAATTACAGGCCATTTGCACTTTCTCGAAATACACGATTTTGCTGGGCTGATTCTAATTATAATGTTGGGTTGGGCCAGCAATGTTATCAAAAAATAAAAATGGGCTGAGCATTTTGTTATAAATATATTTAAATAATAAGTGATATTATTACATTCGTCCTGAAATCTTACCAAGCTTTTGTACACAATCACTAGGATTTTCGTGCCAAAACAATCCAGGATTTTATTTGTTTAGAAATTATTTTTATAAGTTAATAAGATGTGGGATATTGTTTTCTTACATATGTAAGCATCTGTTAAATATATGATGACAATAAAAACAATATATAATAACATATAAAATAATTTAAATATATATAATATAGTTAGAAGGGAAACATAAGTTGGACCTGGCGTTCCTATTCTTATATAGAAAAATAGAACAGACCTCTGCGTTTTCTTCAAAAAAATACATAAATTGGGCTGCCAAAAATAAAACCTCGGATGGGAGGTCCATAGGCCGGTCGATACATGACGGCCCTAAGAAAATACAAACAGGCCTATGGACCTCCCATCCGAGGTCGTGGGCTGCGCATGTTAAAATGAAAGCCTAGACGGGGCAGCCCAAAACCACGTCCAACACTTGCCAAAACTTCGTCCCTCGTTTTCTCTGTGTTTCGCGCACTCGACATTGTGTGGGCATTTTGACAGTGCATCATATGAAGATGTGCTATGCATGAATGTTGATCAGCATGATGTTAACTGGCTGGTAGTTACATTTTCGACCATGAATAAAACTTCCAACATGATGTTAACCCTGTTTGAAAAGGCCGTGTTAATATAAATGCCCTGCCTCTGAAAGTTGCAGTTTCTTATCTGAAACTGAAACTTGCAGTTTCTTTTCTGAGAATCACATTGTCTGCACTTTTATACTCCTATGAAACTACATTTTTTAAGTGCTAAAAATAGATCTCTAGAATTCATAAAATACTTCATATGCTCAATACTGGGAAATCTGAAATTCAAAATACATTCATATCTGAAAGTACTCTCAAAATACACAACACAAAACACAATTCACAACCTGCAAATACTGACAACCCTAAGCTCCTCCTGACAATTCACAACCTGCCCGATTATTGGGCGGGGGGGCAGCCCCCTCCTATTCCTCGGCGGCAGACAGCCGCCCTGTGAGACGATGTGAACGGCGAGGGAGACAATGGTGGGGAAGCGTCGTCGGGCCAACTGCTTTTCTCCTCTTGCAGTTGGGTTCGGTCGACGTAGACTCCACCGGCTCGCTCTGGCAGGACACCCTCACCCTGTAGATGCTCGATCCTTCAATCTCTGGTGGATGATCCATCTGGGATCGATACTCCCACCACCGCTCACTCACGATCGGATTCGGTGAATCTGTTTGCTCCATGGCCCAGAGGAGCAGCTCTATGTACTCCGGCGCGACTCCCTCCGGGAGTATCGCCGCCTTTTCGCTCTGTTGCAGATATTTGGCCATGGATGTCGCCGTCGCCGCTAGTTGGTCCTTGTTGTCAAACCAAGACTGTATCTCCAACATCCTAGCTAGCTTCACAGGGTCGCCGTCTGCGATCCTCACGTATCGGTTGTACTCCTCCATCGATCTACTTCTCCACAGCACCTTCACTCGCCGGCGGTGGTTTTTGAATGGAAGAGGAGAGGAGCAGCGGTGGTTTTGGATTAGAACAGGAGAGGAGCGACGCTGGTTTTGGACTGGAACAGGAGAGGAGGGGCGGTGGTTTTGAAATGGAAGAAGAGAGGAGCGGCGCTACATTTAGATTGGAACAGGAGAGGAGCGGCGGCGGTTTAAGAGGAGAAGAGCGGAAGAGCGGCGCTGGTCTTGGAAGTATTTTTTTGTTGTTTTGCGTATTTTGGGTCAAAGTTTGACCACGTACTGTATTTGACAAGCAAAATGTGAATGCATGTCACCAAAAATTGTATCGTTTGGTTCGTATCTGAATGTACTTTCAAATTATATTATTTTTGCAATGTATAACATATATTTTATGTGCGAAAATCATGGTCAATTATGACCTAGAATAAAAGGGAGACTAGTTAATGTGGGGTCGCTTTCTTAATTGAAGGGTAAATTGATTTTGATTTTGATCCAGTCACAGCGCGCCGGCCCTCTCGTCCAATCCTAAATCGCTGCCGCACGCTCCTCTCCCTCTTCTCCATTGCAAAAACACCTCCTCTCCTCTCCATCATATCCATTCCAAAACCACCGTCTCACCTCTCCCTCTTCTGATCTTCTCCATTGCAAAACCACCTCCTCTCCTCTCCATCATCTCCATTCCAAAACCACCGTCTCGCCTCTCCCTCTTCTGATCTTCTCCATTGCAAAACCACCTCCTCTCCTCTCCATCCTCTCCATTCCAAAACCACCGTCTCGCCTCTCCCTCTTCTCTATTGCAAGACCACCGTCTCTCCTCCCATCTTCCAAAGCTAGCACCGGACCACTCAGAAGGACATCTATGGAGAGGATGCAGCAGCGAATCAGGCAGATCACCAGCGGCGACCAGGCAAAGTTAGCCAGGTTGAAGGAGATCCTTAGTTGGTTTGACAATGAGTGGGAGATTTCAAGGACGGTGCGGGCCATATGGCAATGTATGCGAAAGAGCGAGACGGCGGCGATGAGGGCGGCGATGTACATGTACTCCTCGGCAGCAGTCACGCCGCAGTCCTCTGAGTTCATCGAGTATCTCCTCTGGGCGATGGAGCAGACAGATTCGCCCGAGGCGACGGTCAGGTGGAGGTGGTGGGCGTACAGGTCGAAGGTCGAGCACCCAGAGGATAACGAACCGATCGAGTATGGTGTGCCGTTCCTGAGGGTGCAGAGCCAGCCGGAGCCACGGGAGTATTCGTTCTCCCACCGCAAGAGGAGGCCGGATGGCGCGACGTCGCTTCCCCGCCATTCTCCACGGTTCCCTCGACGCTCGCCTCGTTTCAACGGCGGCGGTAGGGTTTAAGGTAAGCTTCGCACTAACGTAATCTTCCACCTGCTCATGCTTACAATCAGTGTGACAGCTAATGAAAATCATGCTTACAATCAGTCTCCGAGTACTACGCCAATCACCCTAAAATAGCTCTAGACCTTTGGGTCAAAGTTGTGACATAGTGTACAAATAAAGAAAAATAGATTGGTGCTTCTTTCAGAAAAGAGTACTCCCTAGAAAACTGCCAATAAGCTACTAGTATTTGGTTAGATGATTTGCTGCCGAGAAAGATCCATCCACAGAGAGCGCCACACATCCCACTGGTGGTGGTGGATGCCAATGTGTGCATGCAACATGGTTGGTGTCGGTAATTTTTACTTGGCACACCTCGCACTCTGCATATATGCCGGTTCCATACGTACAGTTGTGCAGTTCCACCAAAATGCAGCTGAATAACCCTGTTTGCACAGATAATGAAAAAGCGTAATTACATTATAGTGGCACTAGTTGATGAAACACACAAAATAAATAGAAGAAAATATTGCGATAGTATCACAGTATGCCATGCTGCGAGGGCGAGATGGGCCCTGTGACGCCTCATACGGTACGCCTCATACTGGACATCGTCCCAAGTCTCCCAGTGATGAACATCAGTGTACAGCGGTAGTACAAGGAGGCGCCTTGAGACATTCAAATCTCTATTTTTGTACATATCAACTAAAATTGAGCACCCCAGTTTGCAGAAACGCTTAAACATTAACAATGGGACTAGTTGATGAAACATACATTAACAAAGAGAAGCACTTTCTTTATCTACATTGGAAATGAAATGATAGAGATGACACTCGCTCTATTTTAACTGTATTATTACTTCATTTTATCAGTGACACTAGGGTCGAGCAGGTGGCAAACAAGGTGTACCGTGCGTCGCAAGGATGGAGGCCGGGGGTGCTTAGACTGGGATGCTGAAACTGGCTCTTTCAGTCACCAACATGGATGGTTTAATTCATGGGACCTTTTGGTGCAGTTCACCTAAAATGAAGCAATGTCCCGTGAGCTAGCAGCTTCTTCTTCAAAAATTTTAAGAAAAGGGCTCCAGCCCCGGTTCCATTTCCATCAGAAAACGAAACCCACAGAGCTTCTTCTTCATTAGTTGCACTAAAATTGAGCAACATCAAGGTTGGTTGTGAAGCTCCTGGAATGCTCAACTATAATTTGGATATCATTTGTGCAGTTGAACTAAGATCGAGCGTGAAATGTATATCTCTGTTTGCACAAAAAAGGTGGAACGGAGGGTGACTAACATGTGATGAAACATGCATCAAATGAAAAGAAGCATGTTCCTTATCTGAATGGCAATCCTACAAGGACAGTAGCAATTTCTAAAGCACTGGCATTGCTAGATATTAGTGTGGGCATTAGGATTAACTATGACAACCGTTAAATACGACATTACTTTGGGCACGGGAGAGTAGGCGGACCAGGACAGTTGCATTTCTAACGAAAAGAACCAACTTATCTTAATGGGAAATTTTAGCAAGACATTTAAAGAAGTGCCATTGATTCATATTACTGGAGGCATTACATTGAAAACAACATTGGTTTAACGTGTCCTTACTTTTAACAGTGCGACTGCTACATTTTACCAGTGGCAGTACATAAGAGTGGCTCGGGGCAACAAACATCAGAACAGGATATCTGGGTTGGTCCCATTTTGTTCGGTATAGCCAGCTTATACTGTGTGAGGCTAGCAAATCAAGTGCTGGACTTACTCTGTTGACTTGTCCCCCAGTCCCCACTTTCTTTCCTTTTTCAACCAATAGATCGGGTTTATATTGAGTTTGTATTGCGTTTCCCTTTATTTCCCTATTAGACCTAGAGACCAGTTGGATAGCCAGTCTCTGCTACTTTTCGCCCCCATTATTTCCTCTTTCGACCAAGTCCTAGATTCAGGTAACAAATCCTCCCCCACCCCCACCCCCTTTCTTCGTTGTTTGAACCAAATAGTACTAGATTCGAGTGCATGAACTAGTTTTACCTCTTAAACGTAAAAAAATTAAGTGGTTTTCGAACAGCCGATCAATCCTATCTACGAGGGGGCCTGAGAAATAGTAAAAGATACAAATGCAGCGACGTCAGGAGCTCGGGAAGTAGAGCAAGGCCGGTTTCGAAGGAAGTTATACCTGATGGTCGCCGGGATGTCGCTAGGGGTCGGAGGCACTCCCTCGCCAGCGGTGCTTGGGAGAGAACGGCAACGCAGGCTGATCGGGACGCGCCTAGCAGTGGGTAAGAGCCGTCGCCGAGGACGACCGCGTGAATGTTGCACCTTCTCACCTTCCCCGGCGGAGAGGATCCGGCTGGATCTGTGACCAGCGGTGAGCAGAGACAGAGAGAGAGAGAGAGAGAGAGAGAGAGAGTGGCCACCGCTGTCATGTTTAGATCTGGAGAGGTCGAGATAGTGTGAAGAGAGCAACACTAGCAAGCAAGCGCGGAGGCTCCTGCCTATATAGTGGAGTAGTACTAGTTTTCTTTTGTCTACCGGAGCTGGCTTGACCTCGTCAATGGCTGTCGAGAAGTCTTCATGCACGTGGCCCGGAGGCGCAGTTGTCGTCATTTTGATCTGAAGCGCCGGATTATAACATATAACACGAAAAAATGCCACATGACAAGAAATCATAACCTCACTGCCCAAAGGAGACAACATGAATCCCGACGGACAAACTAGACGAGGAACAAAGCTCAACTTAAAGATAAACTCATAGAAAAGGGGTTCGTCGATAGATGTCCTAATTAACATAGCCGGCTTGACCTAGATGGCAGTCGAGTAGTCACTGTTCGTGCATGTGACCCCAATGACTAGCCCAACTCAGTTGTCGTTGTTTAACCCTCGCAGTGATCCGAAGCACATGACACCTAATTTTGCGAGATGACAAGAAACCTTTTTTTAGATTTCTCACCACAACTACAGCCATGTACAACATAGCCTGCGCGATATGTAGACGATAGCCAATCCAGGCGTGTCTGCTGGAGTCTGGTCACATGCATGGACGAACTGATCTTCCATGTCATGTAGGGATCGTCCAGGCACCAACGTAGTACAACACTTCTCTAGTACTATCGCTCGTCTCCCTCTTCTATTAAGTCACCCGACTTGTGGGGCCGGGGAGTGTGCCTATGGTCGGTTCTCAATTGCCGTCCCACATGTGTGTGCAAACGCAAAATGACGCGCGTTCCATTCGGAGAGCAGCGTGCCAGACCGGCCGACCGTCTGGGGTGCGACGCGAACGCGACGGGCGTGTTGTATACTCCGTACATGTGTACCGCCGTTTTCTAGACGCTTTGCTCCATGGCGCGGGCGCAATCCATGGATACAAAATTAGTATATTGTATAGTATTTAAAAGTCAAGGGCGGGGCTTTTCCTGCGCGGTAGGCGGCGGGCAGTTCCGCCTAGTCGGTTCGACAGAGACATGAGAAGACGAGGGAGTAGGCTGCTGCAAACGTAGGGCTGTGTGATTTGACAGCGAGTTACTGCTGGACAGGTGGGGCCCCGTGATTTGACTTGCCATTATCATTTTAACTGTGGCGCTACGACCAGCGTGAGTCTCCTGATTCTTGACCACCTCCATACAGGTGCCTCTCCCAATGCTCCACCATGTAGTAGAGGCTGGCTCTTGCATGAGAGCCCAGTTCTCCACTTTTTCCTTGCCTCTCTTTCCTCCACATATGCAAAAATGCCATGTAAAGCGCACTATTGTACTTACTTTTACTTGCTCCTACAAGTGCTTAAGCTTGCCACATAGGCATAAAGTCTGATGTGGCAAGTTAATCAAGAAGAGAGAGACTAGTTTGGTGACCCAAGGAAGAAACGGTGCTAAGCGCGTGTACCTAGGTGAAAAGACAATTTTGAGTCTATAGCTAATTAAATGAAGAAAACTTAGCAACACCATTTCATTGGAAGAGGCCACTCCTTGGCAAATGCAATAAATACTAGTACTCCCTGTGTCCCATAATATAAGAACATTTTTGGCACTACACTAGTGTCAAAAACGTTCTTATATTATGGGACGGAGGGAGTACGAAGAATGAGATAGAGAGGAGTAAAAATACACTTATAGCCAACCTTGTTGTAGTATGAGTGACTAAGTGATGACTATGTATGACATGCCAACATCAGATAGCCTAACGCACCATGTTAAATCTCCAGGGGCGCGACCGCGCGAGCGACGCGACGGTCGTGGTAGGCGGCGACCATGATACGGGCTGCTGGCAAGCCCTTGGATCTGAGATCAAACGGTCGCATGCTAAGTTGCTGAAAATTTGCAGAATAACCCTCCAGGATAGGATATTCACTCATAGGTCTAGAATCACGCCATGCAAGCCGTTCGATCTCAGATCCAAGGGCTCTCGGAAGCCCGTATCATGGGAGAATGGAAAGCCACTACCCTGCCGTTCGCACGCTGGCAGTTCGCTCCTACTCGTCCCCGGCACGTCCTTCAATACTACGGCGGTTCGCTCCTAGTTGTCCCGTCAATTCACATTACGGCAGTTCCACTAATCCTAACCCTCCTCCCAAATCCATGGCGTCCCAAATCTCCACGATCGGCGGTGAGTACAAGGTTAGAACCATCACCGGCGATGAGTTCGACGTCATCTACACCCGTTCTTCCGCGACGGTGAAAGGATGCCTTTCTCGCTTCAGACGCATGTTCGAAAACTCATATGATGAGTGGGTCGCTGGGCTAGATGTTGAGTACACCAGAGTCCTGGGACGAGAGAAGGATCTAAAGGACGAAGAGAGGAAGAAGCCCACCGTGATCCAGGTTTGCGTGCATAACGTTTGCTTGGTCTACCACATATGCCATGCCGACGTTGAGTGCCAGGATTTTAAGAACTTCCTCAAGGACAAAACAGTGAAATTCGTTACTGTAGACTTTAAGAACAACAAAGAAGTCCTGGGTCGGATAGGCCTCGTTGTAGGCAACCCCTTCGACCTCCAGAAGAATCGGCTGGTGCCCTCTCGTCAGCCTTCAATGCTGACCCTGGCAGGAGCCATGGTTCATCCTTCGTACCGTAAACTGGAGAAACCTCATTACACGTTTCATCGTCATGCATGGCAGCGGAATGTACTAGATATAGACCACATCCACTACGCTGCAATGGATGGCTACTTTGTTTCAATATCTACAAGGGTTGGATGAAGAGCAACAGCCAAGTGTGCGGTTCAAGCAAAGAAGTATCGGCCAAGAGGAAAGGAGGACAAGGGACGTGGACGAGGACTCCGACTAAGGTGGCAGTGTCAGTTGCTCATGGTGGTTCTAATGCAGTGTCTACCGAATAGTTGCAAAGTTTAATTTCAGGTGTGCTTAATTTAATTTGAGGGGTGTGTTGTGCTGAGCCCCCAGCAGAACTATGTTATGTTTCTTCTCGTTACTTTAACTCTTCAGTACGTACATACTAGTATTTCTTACATTTCATCTTTTAGTTGGTTATAGTACTACCACTCATTTCTTCACATATTAATATATGGCCAACATCATATAGCCAGCAGTTTAGTTGTCAAAGAATTTCAGGGTGCTTAGTTTTGTCAATAGAATTCCAGGATGCTTAGAGGGTGCTTGGATCCAAGGGACTTATTTTAGTCTGACTAAAAATAGTCTCTTTAAGAGGCTAAAGTTCCAAGCACCCCTGACTAAAGAGGGGCTAAAAAAAATTTAGTCAGGGGTACCCCTACTAAAATGTGGATTAATCCTCTCTCTACTCATTTAACTCCTCTCCTTTAACACAGGCGAGTTCATGATTGGAGGGTTTGGAGGATAATAAATGCTCATTAACTTGATTTTAGCCTTTTTAGTATTTGGATCCAAGCATGGGTGAGGCTAGCATGTTTTAGTCCCACTACTTTTAGTCATGGGACTAAAACGTATCCAAGCACCCTCTTTGTTTTATTTGAGGGGTGGGTTGTGCTGGACACCATTATTGTGACTAGCCTTTTTAATAGTACTATATGCATAATTTGGCGACGAGCGCTCTCTATATGTACCACCTTTTTTTTAATTTCAAGTTTTGCTCCATGGCGCAATCCATCGATACTACTGCTGTACAAAAGTATACATTTTTTAAAAGGCTAGAGGGCGGGGCAGTCTAGCTTGGTCGGTTTCATGAGAGGCGAGGGCCTTTGTGATTTGACGGCTCATTACTGCTGGAAGGCGGGGCCTTGTGATTTGACTGCTCGTATAAATGCGCCGACGACCTGATCGAGGAGGAGCAAAGAACCGTGCGGTATACTCAAGTTTTCCACTGGAGTAGTACTGCGACGGAGGAGCACGAAACACGGCAGCCAGTGCCATATGGCGATAAAAAATGATCTAATTTGCTAGTCATCTCATTGTTAGCATTGTTCTATTCATTCCCTAAAAAACCATTGTTCTATTCATGCCTCGCAGAGAACGTGACACGTGCGGCGAAACACCCGAAGCAAAAGATGAAACACAGGAGCAAAAGAAGAAGGAAGATTATCACCCCAAATGATCTAATTCGCCGTGGAGTCGTAACTGCTTCTTCATCGCCTCCACGACCTCCATCTCCTTGCGCGTCTCCTCCGCCATCTTCTCCATTCTGTCCATGACGCGGGATTTCTCGACGCGAGCCTTCATCATCTGTTCCACGGCCGCATTACGTACCTTGACAGCAGCCGGGTGCTCGATGCGGAGCTTCGCCAACTCCTCCTTCTGTTCCATGACGAGGGCCTGCAGCATCTTCATCGAGGAACTACTATTCTCATGCAGCTTCTTCCAGCCGGCGTTCTTCTCCTTCAACAGGTCGATCTCGTGGCAGAGCTTCGCCTTGTCCTCCTGAAGTCGCAGGATTTCGCCGGTCGCCTTCTTCTCCGAGGCAATGCTCTTCTTCAGCAGCATCACCAAGCCGGCGGTCAACTCCCCCTGCTGATTGAGCTCAGCGGGCATGTCGTCGAGGCTCTCCTTCAGCAACTCCATCAAGCCTTGGATGAACTCCTTCTGCTTATTGAGCTGATCGGGCATGCCGTCGAGGGATAACGACTCCAGCTCCGCCGGCTCGGCATGTTCGCCTCCGCGGCTAGGGCGCTCCTAGGAGCCATCGCCTGCCCGTGAGAGATCTTTCGAGGTCTCTGCGTGGCGGCGAGCCCTCTTTTTTTCCGCAGCCTTGGTTGCCGCTCCCTTGTTACGAGTAGTTCTCGACCTAGAGCTCTGCTCACCGGCCATGGCAACGACGGACGAAGAAGAAGCACTTATGAGGAGGAAAGGTAGAGTAATTTTCGGTTAGGTAGTTCCCCTTTTTATAACCTAAGTACTAGCACTAGTACTAATACCTGCATAGTGGGAACACGTTCAGGTTTGGTACGTACTAGTAGGTGTGAGCAGGCTTTTGAATGTGATGGGAACAAGGTAAAGATTAATTGATGGTTTTGGTTTCGAGGCCCGAAACGGCTCCCGATGAGTTTAGCGGAACATAAATTTCAAGTACTACACTGCTCAAATGCGTAAATATTATGTTACTATCAAAAATTGGCACAAAATACGAAGGAGACCAATGGAAGTACTACTAGCAACCCACGATTTAACTACTCGCATGCGCGCAGTGGAGTAATAATGTCTTTCTTCCGCCCTCACTTCCACTCAATTTGCATGCGTTGTATTAATTGACCATCAATGAAGTGAACGACTTTACACGTGCCAAATTATCACATGGGGTGGATCTTGGTACAAAATTGCGTCCGCCCGTGTACCCGCGTGTGCGTGCGAGGGAATGAGTGCGTGCGTGGCGTGCGTGCATGTATCGCCAGTATGGCTCAGGGAGGACGAGTACATTCTTCTGGAACCAGCAGCACGTCACTGTGATCAATCCACGCAAGGAGGTCGCGACAACGCCTCCACATGTGCCACGTGGCTTCATGAACTGTAAGAGAGACACTGTGTAGCGTGCCATTGGTATTCTAATTTACGTGTTTTGCACATACTCGAAGTACTAGTAAGGTACACGTGCATTGCACGCATCAGATTTTGCAACCAAATTATGAATAAATACCACACTATAGCATGTAAGCTCTGAGTCATATATGCCTGATGTAGCCCTTCGTTTAATTCTTATAGTTCATCTCATTCAAAATCAATTAGTTTTTATAAAAAAGCTAAGAACGCGGGAATAGGAAAAACATGGGATTATAGTGGAATGTCGTCTTGAATCCTACAGGATTGTACGAGTGTTTGATTGTGCATAGAAAAAACGCAGAATTCTTTCAAAGAGGTTTGAGTGGATGGGATGTTTCCTATGAAATCTAGTGCAAATGAATCATATGGAAAAATTCCTATGGTTTACAATCCTACGAATCAAACAACCAAGATAGGAAAAATTCCTAATGATTAGAATCCTCCAAAATTCCTTTGAGAATCCTTTGAATCAAAGAAGCCCTTAATCTATTTTATGATTCATGGAATTGTGCGTTGTAAAGCATAAAGTAAAAACAAATAATGGCAATTCAACTATAAAAAATTTTTGGGCAGTTATGATACGGAAGATTCTAGAACAAAAGAGAACCATTGTTGTTTTGAGGTTTGTGCATTATGCTTAAGTTCAACCATGGAGTCTGCCAGATTGTACATGTGGCAAAATCCGGTGGGGGGCTAGAAGATGGTGCGAGGGGCCGAGAGGAGGGAGACTATGAAGGAATGCACAAGTGCGAGATCGATATTTAGAGAGAGGGGGCGAACACGTGCGCGGTTGCGCGCAGTGGCGGAGCCATGAAAAATAAATGAGCTAGGGGGCCAAGCATTGCTAATCCTTTACGAGGAGGGTCAATTCATGAACTTAAACCATTTTTAGCAGCAATTGTCTAATGATCACATTCATATTAGCCTCGATATATAGTGATGTTAGGGGGGAGGGGGGCAGGGCCCTTACTGCCCCCTGTCTTCGCCATTGTGCACGCGTCTGAGAGATGAAGCGGAAGGCATGAATGATGAGAGGGGGCGTTGGATATATAATTAATGTGGGTGTATTAGCTATATATGTTAATCCTATATAGAGAGGTATAGATTGATCGATGTGGACGTGGGAAAGAGGGTGAGACCTCACTGGATATATCGATTGATCGGTTTGTGTGGAAAACTATGAAAGACCTAGCTATATACACACATACATAGAGGAACATCGATCATTGCGCATGCACACGTGAGAGATAAAGAATGCCCGATATGATGGAGAGGGGATGTGTGTGGGTGTGTGCCTTCATGGGAGACCGACCTGAAGAAAAAGATTGCATGCATGCGATGGATAATGCCGACTGGTAGTGTGTGTGCATGCATGCACGAGAGAAAGTTAGTGGTACAATTATAAAGAGAAGACTACTGTGTGGGTGTAAAAGAATAGGTGAGGTCATAATCAATGTAAAGTTGAATTCAAATATTTGAATAAGAGATCCTGATGTTTGAAACCCATGCATGCATGAATATAACGGAGATCTGCGCGGTGTGGTTTGGAAACGAGCATGTTGTAATGTATACACATTGAACAAGGTCAGACTGATTTGAATTTGAGATACCGATGGCAGACATCATTTGGCCACGTCGCATCCGTGCATGGACACACTATTCTAATTGGAGATGATGGGCGGCTTTCGCATCACATATCTATATCTATACCCCTATATATATATTATATTTTATATTTTTTTATATTGTGTGCGGGTAACTTTAACTTTGAAAGATGGTCGTTGGATGAGGCGAATCCGATGGTCCAAAGATGGCAAATTTGAGCACTACTGGCCGTTGGATATCATCTAGATTCCACCAGATTTCGCCACATGTATAATCTAGAAGACTCCATGGTTGAACTTAAGCATAATGCACAAACATCAAAACACAAGCACTTCTTATTTGTTCTAGAATCTTCCGTATCAGAATTGCCCAAATGTTTTCTACATGATTTGCCATTATTTGTTTTTACTTTATGTCTTACGACGCACAATTCCATGAATCTTAAAATAGATTAGCTTTCTTATAAAAACTAGATGATTTTGAATGAAATGAACTATAAGAATTAAACGAACATCTACATCATGCATATATGACTCAAAGCTTGCATGCTATAATGTGGTATTTATTCATAATTTGGTTGCCAAATCTCATGCGTGCAATGCACGTGTACCTTACTCTAGTCTAAATGGTGTTTGTGTGTGTGTTGTGCGTGTTGAGGTGCAAATTGTCTTTTTTTGGGTACACGTTAAGCTTGTTCTTCCGAAATTTCAAGCCGCGCCTTGTTATGCCGAAAATTCAAGCTAGCGTCTCTGTCTATCGTGCTGCGAAACTCCCGCCTCTTCAACCCGCGCCTTGTTAGCCCGAAATATTTAAGATATATCTTTGTCTCGTTGTGCTCCGACAACTCCCTCCATCTCAACCCGCGCCTTGC
Source organism: Triticum aestivum (assembly GCF_018294505.1). Classification (NCBI taxonomy): domain Eukaryota; kingdom Viridiplantae; phylum Streptophyta; class Magnoliopsida; order Poales; family Poaceae; genus Triticum; species Triticum aestivum. The sequence continues at coordinate 534,217,143 of NC_057799.1, forward strand.
TATTCCGAAATTACAACGCGCGCGAAAACTCCCACCTCCTGTGAAATCCCGACACGCGAAATGCCCGTGGTACCCTTGAACCGAAAGAACCGCCTCAAATCGGTGGGGGTACTTTCATAACTTACCCCACATTTCGGACAAGCGCGTCTCTAAGCCATGGTTCCCCACTGCCATCCCATCCGCCCACCCATTCGTACACCGAGGCCGCGAAAACCCGCGACGAAACCCGACACCCTGCTCCGTCCGCCACCCAGCCGGAGCCTCTTCCCCGACGACGTCGTCCACAGCAACACCTCGACGTCCCTCATCCACCGTACCGGATGAGGATCCATCATCGATCTCATCGTCCCGCCGGTTCAACCACCCCGTCCTCCACCTCCAAGGAGCTGCCCCGATGTTCCCCTCGTCTTTCGCACCACCTCCATTCCCACACCACCGTCTTCACCTGCACCACCGGAAGAGCATCATCATCACCATTTCCTCGGATGAAGCTGCGGCCTAATCGGCGCCACCAAAGAGGTTGTACACTAATCGCCGCATTTTCTTCTTGATTCGGTCTCACGGTGCTGCCGGCGCTCGGTCCCGAGCCGACACGGCGCGGCTCCATCCACGGCGGCGTCGCCGGCCACTTCCTCCATGGCGTCGTTCCCTCGGCGGCGACGTCCACATCAGTAGGAGCTGCTGCTGCTTTAGCTCTCGCTCGCGTTACTGCTCTGCTCTTGCTCTCGGTCCCCTGCCTGGTCTGCTCTTGCTATTGCTCTTGCTCGCGCTACTGCTCTCGCTCTTGCTCTTGCTTGCGATGCTGCTCTGATTTAGCTACACTCCAGTCGACTGAATCGACTTTTGGGTCAGTCGATTTTCAGGGGGTGGGGGGGCTCGCCGGGGTGAAGGAAGAACCAGCCGCAGCGGGGAGGGGGGCTCACCAGAGAGGTACCCCACTATCTATCTTAGGGTTCAGGATGGGGGCGGTGGTCGCCGGTGGTGGCGGGTCGTTGGCGGGGCGGTGGCGTGGGGATCGCCGGAGAAAAAGCTCGGCACGGGGGGCCTAGAGGGATGGCCGGGGCGGCGGCGGACCGGCGGTGGGGAGTGTTTTCGGGGCGGGCGGGGCGGCGGGGGGCTGCTGTTTGGCCGGTGGTGGCTGGCGGCTCAGGGGGGTGGAGGTTGAAGATGAACCGCAGGCCCTTGATTTCGTATCCAACGGCTGCAAAATCGACTGACCAGAGATGAAAAAGTCAGTCGACCGACGTGTAGCCTCACCTTGCTAGTGCGTTCAGTTTCGACAGCAAAATTCAGTTTCGACAGTTAAGTTCAGTTTCGACAGTTAAATTCAGTTTCGACAGTTAAATTCAGTTTGACAGTTAAGTTCAGAGATGAGCGGCTGATGTATTTTACATCTAGCACTTTGTGGTTATGTATTTTACGTCATGCATTGGAGATGCTATTAGACTTCCACTCAGGTTAACGTTGTTCGTTGTCTCTCTTGTCCTGCTTCAGCCTCGGCGTCGTACAACTCACCGGAGCTGCTCCAACGACGAAACCCTCCATCACAGCGGAGCAGTACCTCGGGCTCCATCTCCAGACGCCTAAGATCTTCTTCCCCTCCTCCGACAGCCAAGTCAGCCGGAGCATCCTCACCGGCCAACCCAATCACGCTGAGATCGACATGGCTTCGCCAAAGAGGTTGTACACTTGTTGCATCTCTTTTTTACTCTACATGTTATATATATTGTCCACTGAGCACTCATAGTAACAGGAAATACGATTATTTTATCCTACTATATGACAAGCAGTGAGGTACCAGGCAACTTAGCTATCCGTGATGGACTCTCTTGAACGCCATCATTATTTATCTCTGCGTGTTTGAGTTGTGCATTTGTCGATGGGCCTGGGAGTTGAGCTAGTATGGCAGTGGCCTGGGTCCAAAGTAATAGAAGTAGCACAAAAACATTTTTTAGTGTAGGATTTTCCTTGCTCAAGCCTGCCTACTAGAATCGCCAGTGCTTGAAAGGAAAAGTGAATGAAAAACATCGGAATTGGAAAGTTTCCTATGGTACTACTTTCCATGAATTTGGTGTAAAGGAATGGAGCAAAGGAAAACTGTAGGATTAGTTCCTTTAGTGTCTCCTTGAAAGAAAAACCGTAGGAATTCTAATTCCCACTTCTCCTCCTTTTCGTATTCCTATTCATCAAGCACAAGACTAAGAGATAGTAGCATAATAGCATTATAACCGTACATTTTCTTGTGGTTTGACTTAATCTCACCATGCTTTTTTGCATCCCGTGATCCTCCAATTGTTGTGAATCAAACACCCAGATTGGCAGAAATCCTGTGCTTTTAAATTCTCTGTTTTGCACGTGCATTCCTATCCTATTCCTGTCTATTTCCTATCCCTGCATTGTTAGAATCCTCAAATTCAAACAAGCCCTTACTCAATTACTTCTGTTACAGATATGTGTCAAAGAAAACCTTGTGTGGTTTGTCCTGCTCCTGCGGCGCTGTGTTCCACCCCAGCTCAGCTGCTCCAACGACGGAAGGGTTCACCACAGCAGGGATCCGCTCTCCAGACTGTCTTTCGCCGCCTCAGATCTTCTTCCCCGCTGCCGGCAGCCACGGCAACTGCATTACCATCATCAACTGAGCAGATGACCTTGAGGACTACACGGGTTCGCAAGAGAGGTCACACTCTTCCGTGTCTGCTTACGTTATGCGTCGCTTAATATGATGACATGCTACATTATCGTCGTGTTCACCTATTAGACTCCGAGTCAGGTCCAAACCAATGCTGAAACTTGAGTTTTTAAATGGTTGTGGGGTACATATTGGGGCAGCAATCAGTACTATCTGTCTACTATCTGGTTAATCTCCGGTGTCTACTATGAGTTTCATGTTGGGTGCAAACAAACATTAAAGGAGCCATTATCTGTATTTTTTAACTAAAGCTATTATCTGCCTGCTGTCATTGGTTTTGGGTCTATCCACAGTTTGCTACCATCACTTTGGATTTGTGCATGCACTCCTTACATAATCTCACTAAGTTTTATTCCTATGCATGCCAGTTATTGTACACAATGGAACTGATCATGTAAAGCAAAAGACACGAGCCTTGCGTGGCAATAAAATTTCATGCAGATGTTGTTCCATGGCGGGCGCAAAGGCAGCCCCCCTCCACCCATTTCGGATCGTAATCAAGAGGAAGATAATTGTTCTGAGGGGGATTCAAAAGGAGAAGACCACTCCTATTTACCCCATGAGGTCTTCACTCTAACTTGGCATGCTGATGTTGGTAATATCATGCATATGGTGCCTTGCATTGCTTACTGTATACATTAAAGATGTCATCTGCTTAGTTTAGACATGCTTTGTGTTAATGCCATCTGTTTAGTTTCTTTATCGTATATGTGAATCATGCAATGCCATCTTGTCTAGCCAGGCATCATATATGTGAATTTTGCAATGCCACCCTGGTTAGCCAGTCATCTTACATGTGAATTATATCATGCCATCATTTTTTTATTACGTGTTAAATTTGTCAACAATTTTAGTACATTCAATTTCGGCACGGTCATGAAAAAATCTGGAGTGGAAACAAGGTCTTTAGAGCAGACAATGTTATCTGACGAAGCGCATGTCTTGCTGGTTACCGATAGCTCCTCAGAGGATGATTCAGAGACAGATGACCAGTCATATCCCCCCCCCCCCGAGGTGCATGCCCTAACTTGGCAGGGTTATGTTGCTCATATCGTGTGTATGGTATCTTGCATTGCTATGTCATTTGCTTAGTTTAGACATGCTTTGTGTGAATGCCACATGTTTAGTGTCTAATTACCATATATGTGAATTATGCAATACCATCTTGTTGCAAGACATTATATATGTGAATTATGCAATGTTATCTTGTTGCAGGGCATTATGTATGTGAATTATGCAATGCCATGTTGTTTAGGCAAGCGTCATATATGTGAATTATATCATGCCATCCTTTTTTTCTATTTCTCATTGCTTTTGTCGACAATGTTTGTATATTCAACTGCTCTTCGTGTGCATCAGCCATTTGAATTGGTGATGGAGAAATCTGGAGTGAAAACAAGGTCTTCAGAGCAGACAATGCTACCTGCTGAAGCAGATATCTTGCTGGTTACAGATAGCTCTTCAGAGGAGGATTCAGAGGCAGATGACCAGTCCTATTATCCCCCTGAGGTGTATGCTCAAACTTGGCAGGGTTATATTACTCATATAATGCATATGTTGTATTGCAATGCTTAGTTTTTACATCATATACACAATATTGAATGCCATCTCCTTAGTTGACACATCATATATGCGATTGCCCTTTGCTCACTTCCTTAGTATATAAATCATATATTTGAATTATGTCATGCCATGATGTTTACATAGACAGCATGTATCTGAATTATGGCATGCCAACCCATTTTCTAAAGACATAATATAGTTATATCATCTCATCCTGTTTACATAGTCATCATATTTTAAATTATGTCATTCTATCCATGAATTATATCATGCCATCATGTTTCCATCGACGGCATGTTTGTGATTTATGGCATGCCAACCACTTTAATAGACACATCATATAGTTATATCATGTCATCCTGTTTACATAGTCATCATATTTTGAAGTATGTCATTCTATCCTATTTAGTTAGCCATCATACATGTGAAATTGTGTCATGCTATCCTGTTTAATTAGCCATCATATATGTGAAATTATGTCCTGCTATTCTGTTTGCTTAGACAACATAAATGTGAATTATTTCATGCCCTGTTTTCTTCCCTACTATCCATTGCGCCTGTCTATCTTACAATGTCTGTACATTCAATTACTTTTCTTGTTTATCAGCCATTTCAATTGGATGGAGTGATGGCAGTATCTGTGGGAGTAAAAACACGGTCTTCAGAAAAGAACATGCTACCTGTCGATGCAGATAGAACCACGGTTGTACTTGCCCAAGAACCAGCCCCACCACACATAACCCACACTCATGCAGATTGTACCCCTACCCAGTTGGACAGAGAACCAGCTACACCCCTTCTAACCCCAACCCCAGCAGATAGACACCTAGTTCCCGTTGACACAGCACCGTCTCCACCACAGAGCACCCAAACACGAGTAGTTAGTAAGGCAACTGCAGTGCCCAAATCACGAGGACCACCACTCCGAACCCGAAGTCAACGCTTAAAGCAGAAGAAGAATTGTTCTCAGGTCAGGTTCCGTAGCTATGGTTCATACTACTTTGCTCTAGCATCACTGTATTTACTGATACCAACTAATTTCAAATTTGAAGGATGCAATTGAAACTTCAATGGTGCAACAGGTATGTTTTAAACCTGTTTCTTCAACGTGTTTGGTTGTTTGCTATTGTAACTTGCTCTATGTTGATTTCAGTTTCAATTGAATAAACAGTTATGTTCTCATGCCATGCACATTATAAGTGTTGTTATTGCTGTGTAGTTTCCCACACTTATATTCTGTCTATGCTGCTCTGTCTTAAATAGATATGATTCGAACTGTATCTATCTTGATTTGGCAACATAAACTAGAATGATATAGACCATACAGTGACCATACTACATAGATATATGTTTGTTTCATGTTGTTATCATGTCCACCTTACTACTGAACTGATTTACCAAAATGAGTTTCATATACTACATTGTAAACCTGAGATGTGTTTGTTTGTTTCTCTTTTAGAACGCGGATAAAATATTGGAGAAGAGTGCCCTGTTATGAAATGGTAAAGGAAGTAATACAGATAAGGTTCAAGATAGTGAGACATCCCTGTTGGTCTCCAAGAAAGCTGATAAAAACTATAGTGAAGACACTGAGACAACCCCAAAGTCCTGTCTTGATGTAGTGTTCGAGTGACTGGCTACCACTGCTGGCACCAGCTCTTCGAACTCGTTGCCTGAATCAGTTCGGCTTCTTGAGTCTCAACTTCAAGTTGAAAGACATCGATCAGATGTTATGCGACAGGAAGCCGAAGGACTGAGGAAGTCCCTGCAGAATTCAGATGCATACTTTCTGGTGCAACAGCAAGCGCTGGAGGACTTAAGCGCCAAACAAGAGAAAGTTAATAAGCTTGCTAAGCATCTTGCCAGCATTATGGGTACCCAGGATATTGTTTCTTGAGCTCTTCTGAAGTGGTTTCAGTTCTGGACTTGTTTTGCTGCGGCGTTTATATGCTGCTGTGTTCCCTATATTTGCACTGGTGGCGAACTTTGATTCTCAGTGGATGTAATATGTGTAATAGCCGTGATAGCCTAGTGTAAGTTGCTTGCTTATTTATTTCCTTGTCGTCTTGTTTATTTGTTTGCTTGTAGTCAGTGCAGTTCTTTTTCTGCGGTTTGCTAGTGGCTGCAATAACCTATTTTTTAAAACTAGGCCACAATAACCATGGGCTAATATTTACTGTAGTGACACTGGGCCTCCTACGGGCCGTAGAAACAGTGGGCCTTCTACGGGCCGTATGAACAGTGGGCCTTCTACGGGCCGTAGAAATAGTGGGCCTTCTACGGGCCGTATCATCAATGGGCCTTATACGGGCCGTATGATCGATTGGCCAAACATGGGCCAAACAGACCGCATTTTGGCCGTAAACGGGCTGGAGTTGGAATCGTCCGTTCATGGGCCGACCATAACGGGCCATCGTTAATAGGCCGTATTTGATGACGCTATGAAAACGGCCCAACGTATTAACAGACCACAAACGGGCCGATTGTAACCATGGGCTGAATTTGGCCCACAAGCAGAAAATGACAGTAACGGGCCGTAAGTAAACGAATGCTGGAAAATAGCCCAAGAATAAATGGGCTCTGAGAAGGCCGAAAGATAACATGGGCTGGAAACGGCCCAACGGAATAACGGGCCGTTAATGGGTATAAAGTGATACACTGTTCTTTATGGGCGAGTTTCACCACGGGCCGTTAATGGGTGTAAAGTGATACATTGTTCATTACGGGCCAGTTTCACCACGGGCCGTTAATAGGCCAAGAGTTACATAGGGCCTCATATGGGCCAAAAGACGTCATGGGCCATACATGGGCCAGAAGTGAAAACGGGCTGGAATCATATTGGATGGCCCAGATGACGCTACTGGGCCTTATTCGAATACGGCGTAACGGGCCTTGGGTTAGCAGGCTGTAAATGGGCTATATGCGAACAGGCCGTTAACAGGCTTTCCATGGGCCGGCCCGCCACCTTTTGACCAAGTCAAACGGGCCGGCCTTTTCACAGGAATGGGCCTCTGTTGGGCCGTGCCATGTGTCGACGTATCATAGGCGCCTTCTGTCCAATGAGTGGATGACATCTGTCCCAGCGATGAGCCGACACGTGTTTCCTCCAGCCAATGATGATTTTACACGTGGAAAATCCCCATTGGTCGGGGCTGTTAATGGGTTATCCGATCCAAAACCCGACCCGACAGCTTAACGGCGTTCCGTTACGGTGGATTCCATGTGTCGGTCACCCTTGACGAAAGCACTTCTGTGACGCGCGATTTATCGTCATGGAAATGGACACTTCCGTGATGATAATTTTGGTAATGTCATGGAACACTTCTACCACAGCACAGGTATGACTATCTTGATTCTGTCATAAAATCGTCATGGATGTACATGCATGACAGAAAACGCGACCTACTGTGACAAACACGTATCATCACGGAAGTGTATTTTTTTGTAGTGCCTACTATGTGTTATGATCCGGCAACCCCGGAGTGACAACAGTCGGGACCACTCCCGGTGATGACCGTAGTTTGAGTTCATGTATTCACCGTGTGTTAATGCTTTGTTCCGGTTCACTATTAAAAGGAGGCCTTAATATCCCTTAGTTTCCAATAGGACCCCGCTGCCACAGGAGGGTAGGACAAAAGATGTCATGCAAGTTCTTTCCATAAGCACGTATGACTATTTACGGAATACATGCCAACATTATATTGATGAACTGGAGCTAGTGTCGTATTGCCCTAGGTTATAACTGTCTCATGATGAATATCATCCAACAAGTCACCGATCCAATGCCTACGAATATATCTTACATTGATCTTGGTAAGTTAATATTGCTGTTGTTACTGTTGCACTTGTTACAAAACTACTGCTATCACTGGTACCGTTACTGTTACTGCTGCCACTATTATCAAAACTATCATATTACTTTGCTACTGATCCCATTGCTGCAGATAATTAATCTCCAGGTGTGGTTGAATTGACAACTCAGCTGCTAATACTTGCAAATATTCTTTGGCTCCCCTTGTGTCGAATCTATAAATTTGGGTTGAATACTCTACCCTCGAAAACTATTGCGATCCCCTATACTTGTGGGTTATCAGAGAGGACGTTGTAATCAAACTTCTCGTTGTTGTACGAGTTGACGCGACACATCAAAGCACTGCACTCGATATATTTGAATAATTTGCGTTTACCGATGCATTAATTACAACGCATGCATGCATGTCGTGACTTTCCTTTTGATACTTGGATGTGTTGATTTAATGCACCTTGAAGTAGTATCAACATGTGACGGTAAAGCTTTGTAATGCCCCGGCCCTAAAGCGAGAGATGATTGTGCACGAGGAGGGCGAGATCATGCCAACGGAACAGGACCCGACGATGGAGCTCTCTATGGTCTCGATGGACCTCACCTTGCTCCACTGTCCCTTGTGCCTCGTCCGTTCGGCTGATCGAGCAAGGTGCAGGTTTCTTTATTGATGTGCTGTTCGATTGATTTGTGCAGTGCAAGGGAGGGCACCAGCGCGGACTACCGCGTCGAGCGCCCCGGGAACCAGCGGCAGTGCCAGAAGTGCGAGCGCGATGGTGGCTTTGACGTGCGGAACACGGTGGTGGACGCCGTCCTTTCCTCGGTGAGGGTGGAGTGCCCGCACGAAGGCTGTGAGCTCTACGTCACTTACCACAAGCTCGCCGATTACCAGAGCGTGTGTCCGCTCACGCCCTGCAAATGCCCCATGCCCGTCTGCGCCTACGAAGGCCTGGCCTAGCGCTCTCCCACCACATTAGCACCGTAAGATATGTAACCGACGGTGCCAGTTATTGCACGTACACACCAGTAGAAAAAGAAGTACCATAGCATATGCTACACCACGGCCGAGAACACATGCCCACGTTACGCCATCCGGGAATAGTGCCACACTTAGAAACTAGAACCGTCAATAAATTCTGAGCTTGCATCTCGTCACATTCCAAATTACTACCATGCTATATTTAATTGCAAACACGTTCAACCAAAACGGTTTCCCACTTAGGAGAGTATTAGTACTCGGTTATAAATACTACTATGCCAAGATGACTGCACATTCCTCCTCAACTCCTCATCCACAACAACAAACAAGTCATTCAGCATCCTTCCCTTGCGTGTGCCATGGCTAGCGTGAGTTCTGGGTCGAGATATTACTACCAGGGAGAGGCGAGCATGGAAGCGGAAGCACGAGAGATGTCCCGCCTCGCCGCGAAAGCAGCCGACATGTCCCGTCGTGCGGAAGTAGCAGCACAGAGGTCCGACCGCGCCGCCGAAGCAGCACGGAGGTCCCGCCGTGCCGTCGATGCAGCAGACTGGTCCGGCCGCGCCGCAGAAGCAGCAGAGATGTCCCGCTGTGCCGCGAATGGACCAGAGATGTCCCGCTGTGCCGCGAATGGACCAGAGATGTCCCGCCGCACCGCGGCGGCCTGGTAAAATGTCTCGCGGGCATGCGACTACTCTTACAGGCGCATGCATGCGATCGTCCATAGCCAGATGGATCAGATCTCCGGCTGGGCGAGGTTGCAGGACGACATGAAAGTCTCATTTGAACAGGCTACCGGCGTCATCCGGCAACCAAGGGAGGGCAATGAGAGGCTCCGGTCCAAGCGCGACCTGCTGAGGGCGAAGATCATCGGAAGTGCAGAGCAGCAAGAGGAGACCAGTGCCTTGTTGAAGAGGACCGGCGTCATCGTCAAGAAACTTATGGACGAGAATGACATGCTCCGCATCGAGTGCCAAAGGCTGGTGGGGGAATCCGTGGATGCTCTCAAGTAGCGTCTTGAGGACACGAAAGAGCTCATCGCCACTCGCCACGGAGACTAGTTCCCGCGGCCTGCAGCAACGCATCAAGAAAGTAGAGATCAGCGAGCCAGATAGTTGTCTTCCTTCTTCTTTTGCCCTTGTGTATTTCAGGCCTAGCCGCATGTGGCTTTTTTAATTATCTTCCTAGTTATGTAAGACAATTACTATCCACTGTCGTCGTCCTTATATATTCATTAGTCTTGCTATAAGTCGCAGTAGATGCTATATAGGTCCGTCGGATCTTACATCAAGATCTGTGCAAAATTTTCTTTTTAGATTTTTCTCTCTCTTAAATCTCAGTTGAGTGAGACATAGCCACGCCATTAAACAGGGGCTCGGGCGCCATTAATGGAGACCTTGGAAGAGAGGTGGGCGGCAGATGGAGGTCAAAGGGCTCTCCTCCCGATAAGCATGCGCAGGGGTCTGATCAAACGCCTCCCCTACTCAAATAGCTACCCTGCATGGTGCCTCCTAGCTAATAAAAAAAGGGGACGCGTGGCGGCACATAAATGGTAAGTAGAACGCCCACGGTTTCAATAATACTTGTGTTTCCGATTCTAACGTGACCGCACTTATTCCAAAATGAGTTTGTTGATTGTTAATGTGTGCGCCTTCACAAATCGGGCAGCAAAATTACCACAACATGTTGGTGCCATGTCATGACACCAAGCTAAGTTTCATGATTTTTATGTGTGTTTTGGATTTACAGGAAATAAAAAACCAAGTTTCTCAATGCTTCCGACCGAGCCACGACGCCCAGATGTTTGAATTTCATTCCCATTTCTTGTATGGGACCTAGAAATTTAGCCAACGACACACATGTGATTTTTCAACCAACTTTGGCGCACTAGAGCATGTGCTAGTAGTTCAAATTTGTATTATGCACATTAAATGACCAGAAACTCAATTAATGTATAAAAAAGTCCAAACAAACCTGGAATAGTTCCAAAATTTAACACGACACTCATATAGTTCTATGTTCCCTCTGTAAAGAAAATCAAGGGGGGGCAGAGTATATCGTTTCGCACACAAAGGTGACACGCTCCCTCTCAAAACCACGAACCTTCTTAAGAGAAGCTCCGGTTTGCAAGAAGCTTATACCAAAACTTTTTTCTATTTGGAAAAATTTGTTAACAAAGCATGGTAGTACCGAGACATGACACCATGCCAAGTTTCATGATTTTCAGGCGTGTTCTGGATTTACAAGAATTTTAAAACCAAGTTTTTCAATGTTCTCGGCCAAGCCACGATGCCCAGATGTTTGAATTTTATTCCCATTTCTTTCATGGGACCTAGAAATTCACCCGAGGACACACACATGCAATTTTTCAACCAACTTTGGTGCACTGGAGCATGTGCTTGTAGTTCAAATTTGAGTTATGCACATTAAATGACCAGAAACTCAATTAATGTATAAAAAAGGCCAAACGAACCCAGAATAATTCCAAAATTTAACAGGACACTGTTACAGATATATGTTGCCTCTGTAAAGAAAATCAAGTGGGTAGCGTATATCGTTTCGCACACAAAGGTGACACGTTCCCTCTCATAACCACGAGCCTTCTTGAGAGAAGCTCCGGTTTGCAAGAAGCTTATACCAAAACTTGTTCCTATTTGGCCAGAAATTTTACCACAGCATGGTAGTGCCATGACATGACACCATGCCAAGTTTCATGATTTTCAGGCGTGTTTTGGATTTACAAGAATTTTAAAACCAAGTTTCTCAATGTTCTCGGTCGAGCCACGATGCCCAGATGTTTGAATTTCGTTCCCATTTCTTGCATGGGACCTAGAAATTCACCTGAGGACACATATGTGATTTTTCAACCAACTTTGGTGCACGGGAGCATGTGCTTGTAGTTCAAATTTGAATTATGCACATTAAATGACCAGAAACTCAATTAATGTATAAAAAAGGCCAAATGAACCTGGAATAATTCCAAGATTTAACCAGGCACTCATGTAGTTCTATGTTGCTTCTGTAAAGAAACTCAAGGGGAGCAGGGTATATCGTTTCGCACTCAAAGGTGACACGTTCCCTCTCAGAACCACAAGCCTTCTTGAGAGAAGCTCCGGTTTACAAGAAGCTTATACCAAAACTTGTTCCAGTTCGGCCCAAATTTTTACCACAGCATGTTAGTGCCATGACATGACACCATGCCAAGTTTCATGATTTCCAGGCGAGTTTTGGAATTACAGGAATTTAAAAACCAAGTTTCTCGATGTTCTCAGCCGATTCACGACGCCCAAATGTTTGAATTTCATTCCCATTTCTTGCATCGGACCTAGAAATTCACCCAAGGATACACATGTGATTTTTCAACCAACTTTGGTGCACCGGAGCATGTGCTTGCAGTTCAAATTTGAATTATGCACATTAAATGTGCAGAAACTCAATTAATGTATAAAAAGGCCAAACGAACCCGGAATAATTCCAAAATTTAACAGGGCACTCATATAGTTCTATGTTGCCTCTGTAAAGAAAATCAGGGTGAGGCAGCGTTTATCGTTTCGCACACAAAGGTGACACGTTCCCTCTCGGAACCACGAGGCTTGTTGAGAGAATCTCCGGTTTTGCAAGAAGCTTATACCAAAACTTGTCCCAATTCAGCCAAAAATTATTCATATGAAAACAGGGTTTAGATCATCCCGAAAATGTCACTACCTAGACCAATGTACTCTGATTTGAATTCAGCATAAAATGGATGCAAATATTTGAATTGGAGATCATATGTTACATGTAGTTCATAGTGAAATATGATTACTGCTATATGCATGTTTTTTGTTATCAAGATAATATTTAAATGATGGTATAACTTGACAACAATCGTATTCAACAATGGTAAACGACAATATATATGTTCATAGGGTGGAGTAAAATGTTCATATATGATGGAATATCAAAATGTAGGACTACATCCATTCTAAACCGCAAGGTCACCTAACGATATATTCAAATTCAACATAACATGGATTCAAAAGTTGAAATTCGAGATCCTGTCATTTGTACTCATATAAAAAGGGACATGACTCTTTCTTGTGGTGGGAATTGATTTGTTTTTTGGTGTTGTTGAGGGAAGTGTGAATTGATTTGGTACTTACAGGGTAATCTTGTTCTCCCGATTTTTTTTACATTTTTCTTGTAGTTTTGTCAATGGCATTTAGCAATATAGTAAAAGGGGACATGACTCTCTTGTGTCTTGTATGAATTGTTGTTTTTTGTACACGTTAAGTTTGTTCCGCCGAACATGGAATACGTGCCTTGTTATCCCGAAATTTCCAAGCTCGAGTATCTTTTGTCTCATCTACTGTGAAACTCCCGCCTCTTCAACCCGCGCCGCGCCTTGTTATCTCGAAATTTCGACGCGAAACTCCCTCCTCATCCGAAATTGGTCTCGCAGTCCAAACACGCGAAATCCCCCTTCTACCCCTCAGCCGGAAATGCCGGCTCGACGTCGCATGGACAAAACCGGTGGGTGTACGCTGGTAACTTACCCTACATTTCGGATAAGCGCGTCCCTAAGCCATGGCTCCCCCTACCTTCCCCTTCGTCCCCCCATTCGTACACCGAGGCCGCCAAAACCCGCGAAACCCCACGCTCCTCTGTCGGCCTCCCGACCGCCGCCCAGCCGGAGATTCTTCCCCGATGACATCGTCTACCGCAATAGCTCATCGCCCCTCATCCACCGCACCGGATGAGGATCCGTCGTTGATCTCATCGTCCCGCCGGATCAGCCGCCCCGTCCTCCACGTCCAAGGAGCTGCCCCAACGTTCGCCTCGTCTATCGCGCCACCTCCATCCCCACAGCACCGTCTTGACCTGCGCCACCGGAACCGCAGCACCCTTACCAATTCCTCCGATGAAGCCGAGGCCTACTCGGCGCCACCAAGGAGGTTCTGCACTCACCACTGCATTTTATCTTTTATTCGATCTCATGGGGCTGCCGGTGCTCTATACCGAATAGCCATGACGGGTCTCCATCGACGGCACCGTCACCGGCCACTTCATCCACGGCGTCTCTCCCCCATGTCGTTGCTTCCTCGGCGGCGACTTCCACACCGGCACTAGCTGCAGCTGCTCCGGCTCTCGCTCGCGCTGCGGCTCTGTTCTTGCTGTCGGTCGCGCTGCTGCACTGCTCTTGCTTTCGTTTGTGTTATTGCTCTGCTCTGCTATTGTTGTCGGTTGCGCTGCTGCTCTGCTCTTGCTCTCGTTCGTGCTACCGCTCTGCTCTTGCTCCCGCTTGCGCTGCTGCTGCTGCACGACCTCCGTCGGCTACAGGAGTTGCTGCTTTAGCATTCGCTCGCGGTGCTACTGCACGACTTGCTCTCTGCTAGTGTGTTCCCTGCTCGAGCGGCTGCTGATTTAGATCACTGCTTCTCTGCTACTAGTGCTCGAACGCCCTAAACATCTATTGCAATGCTCTGCTACTAGTTCAATCAGTTTCAACAGTAAAATTCAGTTTCGACTGTAAAGTTCAACTTCTTCAATTAAGTTCAGAGTGAACAGTATTAACAACATCTGTCAGAGCGACCGTGGCGTGGCTGATGCATTTTACATCTAGCACTTTTTGGTGATGTATTTTATATCATCTATTGCAGATGATATTAGAGTCCCACTTCAGATTAACGTTGTCTGTCTTGTCCTGCTCCAGCCTCGCCGCCGTACACCTCACCGGGGCTGCTCCAACGACGGAACCGTCCATCATAGCGGAGCAGTACCCTCGGTGCTGTTTCCAGAGGCCTCGGATCTTCTTCCCCGCCTCCGATAGTCACACCAGCATCACCATCCTCCACGTCCAACCCAATGATGCTGAGGTCGACAAGGCTATGCCAAAGAGGTTGTACACTCCTCGCATCACTTTGTTACTCTGCATTCATGTCGATCCCTCAGGGATCCTTTGCTATGGAACTAATATGGTACTACTATTCGTGCATTTGGTTAGAGGGAGTGGAGC
The DNA here is from genome assembly GCF_018294505.1 of Triticum aestivum. Lineage (NCBI taxonomy): Eukaryota > Viridiplantae > Streptophyta > Magnoliopsida > Poales > Poaceae > Triticum > Triticum aestivum. The sequence continues at coordinate 534,232,171 of NC_057799.1, forward strand.
AAAGAAAAACTGGAGGATTTTTTTCCTTTGGTGTCTCTTTCAAAGAAAAAACGTAGGAATTTTAATATCCACTTGGATGTCCTTTTCAAATTAATATGCATGAAGAACAGGACTAATTGCATTACTGGCATAATAAGATTCTTATTTTTTTCATTTTCACGTGGTTTGACTTTAATTTGAGCATGTTTCTCCATTCTTGTGTTCTTCCAATTCATGTGAACCAAACACCCAAGTTGACAGAAATCCTATGTTTCCAAATGCTCTGTTTTGCACGTGCATTCCTATCCTATTCCTGTGGTTTTCCTGTCCCTGCGTTTATAGAATCCTCCAATTCTAAGGAGCCCTTGCAGATTTACTTCATTTTCATATAGGCGTCAAAGAAAACTCTGTGTGTTATGTCCTGCTCCTGCTGTGTCGTCATCCACCCCACCTAAGGTGCACCATCGACAGAAGCGTTCACTGCATTAGAGATTCCCCCTACAGACTTCCCCGTTGCTGGCAACCACGCCAACTGCATTACCATCATCAACTGAGCAGATGAACCTGAGGACTACATAGTTCCGGAAGAGAGGTCACACTCTTTCGTGTTTGCTTACGTTATACATCGGTTATTATTACCTGCTACTTTATTGTTCAAACTTGAGTTTTAAAATGCCCGTGGGGCACATATCGAGGCAGCAACGAATAGTATCTGTCTACTATCTGGTTCATCTGGGGTCTTCTATGTGGTTCATGTTGGGTGGGCAACAAACAGTAGATGATCCATTGTCTATCTTTTTAAACTAAAGCTATAATCTACATGGAATCATTAGTTTTGGATCTATCCACTCGTTTGCTACCATCAGTCTTGATTTCTGCATGCACCCCTTAGACCTTACATAATCTAACTATGTTTTTATTATGCATGTCAGTTATTGTACACAATCGTACTCAACATGTAGAGAAAAAGAGAAGACTGTTGTGTGGGAATATAATGTCATGCAGATGCCGCTCCATGGTGGGCGAAGTGGGCCCCCCTCCCGCCATTCCAGATTGTATTCCAGAGGAAGATAATTGTTCAGATGGGGATTCAGAGGGAGCCGACCACTCCTATTTACCACCTGAGGTGTTTGCTCTAACCTGGCATGCTGATGTTGGTCATATCATGCATATGGCGCCTCGCATTGCTTACATTATACATCTTATATGTCATCAGCTTAGTTTAGATTTGCTTTGTGTGAACCACCTGTTTGGTTTCTATATCATACTCCCACCATTCCTAAATATTTGTCTTTTTAGATATTTCAACAAGTGACTACATACAGAGCAAAATGAGTGAATCTACACTCTAAAATATGTCTATATACATCCGTATGTGGTAGTCCATTTGAAATCTCTGAAAAGACAAATATTTAGGAACGGAGGGAGTATATGGGAATTATTCAATGCCATCTTCTTTAGCCAGGCATCATACACGTGAATCATGTAATGCCATCCTGTTAAGCCAGTCATTGTATATGTGAATTGTATCATGCCATATTTTTTTCATAATGTATTCCATTTGTCAACAATGTTTATACATTCATCTACTCTTCCTATGCATCAGCCATTTGAGTCGGTCATGGGAAAATCTGGAGTGAAAACAAGGTCTTCTGAGCGGTTAGTGCTACCAATCGATGCAGATTTCTTGCTGGTTACAGATAGCTCCTTAGAGGAGGATTCAGAGACAGATGACCAGTCGTATCCCCCCCCCCAAGGTGCATGCTCTAACTTGGCAGGGTTATATTGCTCATATCATGCATATGGTGTCTTGCATCGCCATGCCATCTGCTTAGATTAGACATGCTTTGTGTGAATGCCTCCTGTTTGCTTTCTATATCAGATATATGAATTATGCAATGCCATGTTTTTCAGTCAGTTATCATATATGTGAATTATGCACCGCCATGTAGCCAGGCATCATATATGTGAATTATCTCATGCCATCTTTTTCTTCATTACGTATTCCATTTGTCGAGAATCTGTGTATATTGAACTACTCTTCATGTGTATCAGCCATTTGAGCCGGTTACGGAAAAATCAGGAGTGAAAACAAGGTCTTCAGAGCAGGCAATGGTACCTGTTGAAGCATATATCTCGATGGTTACAGGTAGCTCCTCGGAGGAGGATTCAGAGACAGATGACCAGTCCTATATCCCACCTGAGGTGTATGCTCTAAGTTGCAATGTTTATATTTCTCATATCATGCATATAGTGTCTTGCATTGCTTAGTTTAGACATCATATGCACAATATTGAATTCCATCTGCTTAGTTTAGAGATCATACATGCGAGTGCCAGCTGCTTAGTATATGAATCAATTATGTCAATCATACGTCTCCAATGTATCTATAATTTATGAAGTATTCATGTCGTTATTTTATCATTCTTGTATGTTTTACAATCATTTTATAGCAACTTTATATCATTTTTTGGGACTAACCTATTGACGCAGTGCCCAGTGTCAGTTGCTGTTTTTTGCTTGTTTTTTACATCGCAGGAAATCAATACCAAACGGAGTCCAAATGCAACGAAACTTCACGGAGATTTTTTATGGACCAGAAGACCAACAATGGGCCAAAGAAGCACCTGGGGGGTGCCCCAGGGGGGCACAACCCACCGGGGCCCATGCGCGCCCAGGTGGGTTGTGCCCACCTCGGTGGCCTCTCGCACCCCATCTTTACCATATAAATTCACAAATATTCCAAAACCCATCGGGGTTAACCTAGATCAGAAGTTCTGCCGCTGCAAGGCTCTATAGCCACCGAAAACCAATCTAGACCCGTTCTGGCACCCTGCCGGAGGGGGAATCATCTCCGGTGGCCATCTTCATTATCCCGGCGGCCACCACGATGAGGAGGGAGTAGTCCACCCTCGGGGCTGAGGGTTTGTACCAGTAGCTATGTGTTTAATCTCTCTCTCTCTCTCTCTCTCGTGATCTATATCATGGGCTTTGTTAATATAGATGGATCATATGATGTTTCTCCCCTCTATACTCTTGTTGTGATGAATTGAATCTTTGCCCTTTGAAATTTTGTCTTGTCGGATTGAATATTCAGATATGAGAACACATGATGTATGTCTTGCGGTTTGAATACTTGAGGTGACAATGGGGTATCATATTGATTCACTTGATATATGTTTTGGCACTCAACTCACTGATTCCCGAGGTGAAATTGGGGTAATCTATGTGTAGGGGTTGATGCACGTTTTTATTATCTTTTCTCCGATAGAAACTTTGGGGTCTCTCTGTAGTTCTTTGTGTGGATTGAGTATTATGAATATGAATTTTCTTTGGTGTTATTTTAGTACAAACTCTTGATTAGATCGATCGGAAAGAATAGCTTGCGTTATTTTAGTACGAACTCTAGGATAGATCGATCGGAAAGAATAGCTTGCGTTATTTTAGTACGATCTCTAGGATAGATCGATCGGAAAGAATAGTTTTGAGGTGGTTTCGTACCCTACAAACAATTTCTATCTTGTGTTCTCCGCTAATAGGAACTCGGGAGTGATTCTTTATTGCACTCTGAGGGATAATCATATGATCCAACTATGTTAGCACTATTGAGAAATTGCACTAGCGAAAGTACGGACCCTAGGCCTTGTTTTCAAGCATTGCAATACCGTTTTTGTGCCCATTTACTATTTGCTACCTTGCAGTTTTTATTTATTCAGATTGTAAAAATATATTTCTACCATCCATATTACACTTTTATCACCATCTCTTCGCCGAACTAGTGCTCCTATACAATTTGCCATTGTATTGGGTGTGTTGAGGACACAAGAGCATTTTTATTATTTGGTTGCAGGGCTGCTTGAGAGAGACCATCTTCACCCTACACCTCCCACGGATTGATAAGCCTTAGGTCATCCATTTGAGGGAAAATTTCTACTGTCCTACAAAACTCTGCGCTTGGAGGCCCAACACGTGTCTACAAGAATAAAGTTGCGTACTAGACATCAAGCTCTTTTCTGGCGCCGTTGCCGGGGAGGTGAGTGCTTGAAGGTATATCTTTAGATCTTGCAATCGAATCTTTTAGTTTCTTGTTTATCACTAGTTTGGTTTATAAAAGAAAACTATAAAAATGGAATTGAGATTGCATCATATTATTGATCATCTTTATAATATCTTTCTTGAAAATGATGGATCGGAAAATTGTGCTCAATTGTTAGAAGAAGAAGTCAATAAAATGTTTGGCACAAAATATTTGAATGATGAGCATGATTGCAATGTTGTTAGTATGAATTCTTTGAATATCCATGATGCTAATGATATGCAAAGCCATAAGCTTGGGGATGCTATGTTTCATGAAGATGATATTTTTAGTCCCCCAAGATTTGATGTGCAAATTTGTTATAATGATTGCAAGCCTCCTATTTATGATGATTATAATGGTGACAGTGGATTTGAAGAGGTCGTGACTTTATTTAGTGATGAATCCACCATTTTGGATGAGGCTTGAATTGACTATGATAACAAAGTTGCTATCTATGATGATTATGGTGATGACATGTATGCTATATTGAATAATGATAACCATGAAACTTGTCATCATGATTTTAATTTTCAATCCCATGATAGTTATTTTGTTGAGTTTGCTCCCACTACTACGAATGAGAACAAATTTGCTTATGTGGAGAATAACAAAATTTATATGCTTATGCATCATGAAAAGAATGCTTTATGTGATGGTTATATTGTTGAATTCATTCATGATGCTACTGAAAATTATTATGAGAGAGGAACATATGCTTTAACATATTGCAAAAATTTCAAGTTTCCCCTCTATGTGTTGAAAATTTCGAAGTTGCACTTGTTTTGCCTTCCTATGCTAGTTGATTCTTGCTCCCATAAATTGTTTGCTCACAAAATCCCTATGCATAGGAAGTGGGTTAGAGTTAAATGTGCTTGTCATGTGCTTCATGATGCTCTCTTTATGTTTCAATTCTTATCTTTTATGCGAGTATCATTGAAACCATCATGCCTAGCTATAAGGCATTAAAGAAAAGCGCTTGTTGGGAGACAACCCAACACTTTTACCTATTGTTTTTGTGTGTTCACACGATTATGCTACTGTATTGATCATGTTTTATTTCTTTTGTTTCAATAAAGTGCCAAGTAAAGCTTTTGGGATCATGTTGGGTGATAGTTGTTTTGACCCTGCTGAAAAACAGAAACTTTTGCGCTCACGAAAATAAGGGTCTGTTTGGTTCTTTGGCAAGCGCTTGCCTTGCCCAGCCTAGCAAGGAAGCCAATTATTTGGTTCCTGGGCGTTCATACCTCGTTGCCTGTGGTTTCCAGCTTTTCCTTCAATCGTGCGGGCGAGCCGATTTGGCTAGCCTCCGTCGGCAAGGCTAGCCTCGCCCAGCAAGGTGAACAGGCAAGGGAACCAAACAGACCTTAAGTCTCACTTTTAACAGAAGAGTGATTTTGAGTTGATTCTTTTTGCAGAAGTTTAATATACAAATTGCTCACGTGATCCTAATTTTTGCATAATTTTTGGAGTAGAAGAAGTATGGTAGTTATCCAGATCATTACAGACTATTCTGTTTTTGACAGATTCTGTTTTCAATGCATAGTCTGCTTGCTTTCTAGTTTCTATGGCTTATATTGCTCAATATAAATTGTGGAAATGATATGCTATAGTAGGCATTGTGTGAGATCAATTATGAATCTTGTCTTTGACAGTACCGAAGTGAAATGGTTTGCTCTTTATCATACTAACCTATCTCACGAAGTTCCGTTAAGTTTTGTGTGATTGAAGTTTTCAAGATTTGGGTGAGATATTGAGATGAGGAGAATAAGGAGTGACAAGACTCTAAGCTTGGGGATGCCCAAGGCACCCCAAGTTAATATCCAAGGAAGATCCAAGCAACTGAGCTTGGGGATGCCCCGAAAGGCATCAGGGCCGTCCAAGGGCCTGTGCGAGCTGTGCGCTCGCACAGGGCCCCCAACTAGGGTCCATATACATATATGTATAGTCTAAAAAATCAGTTTTAGGCCTTCTTGGGCCTGGTCCGGTCAAGTCTCCAGCGATACACGCTTTCCCGTTGCATGGATGAGATGCAGGCCCTGATGAGATGGATTGATCGATCGTAGATAGATGAAACGACAGCCCCAGCGTAGTACGTTCCGTAACTACCGCTTCCTATTCCCTGCCTGGTCGCTAGGCTTTCCATCTCCCCATCGCTTTCGACTGAATCGGCGGCTCGGTGGCGTCGTGGCGATTGCGTTGCAACCTTGCAGGTTCAGCGAGGCGATGGGCAAGAAGCGGACTACTTTCTACCGCTGGACGTCGTCGCGCCGGCGGCCGGCCGACACTGCCACGGTGCCGCCCAACAGGAATAGAAGACCAACCGGTGTGGTGCCCTCCCTGCTCCCTACGATCTCCCCTTTTCTCTAATTTTGATACAAATTACAAAGTTGTGTTAATATGTTTGGGAACGATTTTTTGTGCAGTCGTTCAAGTTCAGAAGTAGTCACAGATTCAAGAATTTCAGTACTTGCTCGTACTACCATCCAAGTCCAAAATCAAGGTTCTATCGGATTGTAAGTTTTTTGAACTACCTATACATGTCACAAGCCTATATTTCATGTGAGCTCATCAGTTCAAATAAATTGAAAGAGTATATATTTCATTGAAACAGAAATAATCATGCATTCTAGTTCTAGAAGAAAGTAAGATTCTGGTGCCTTCAAGCGTAAGAAGAAACAGAAATTAGAAGAAGATGCTCAAATTCAAAGGGGTGCTCTTGATAAATATGTTGTGATAGTACCCCCAAACTAATTCTGAAAATCATACTCTAGATGGTAATATTGATGATGGTCACGATGATAATGCAGTAGCAGTTGAGGTTGTCACTGTAGAAATTCATGAAGGTGATCATGGTCTTGCTGATAATGCGCAAGAGGTTGAGGTTGTCACTACAGAAATTGATGAAGGTAATGTTGTCAATATTTTAGATGAAGATCATGATCCTAATATTTCGGATGACATGAATAATTCCGTTCAGCCTGATATATTTGATCCTAGCAATTGGGATGGACTTGATCCGAAAAAGATTGATATCTTGCTGCAAAATGGTCCTAAAAGAAAAGATATTGAGTATGGTCCTTATGACAAGTTATCTAGAAGGTTTTTTGCATTATCATTTAGCAGAATTCTCTCAAATGGAGAAAAGTTTGACAGAGAGTGGCTTGTGTACAACAGCAACCTCGATAAAGAATTTTGTTTTTGTTGCAAATTATTAAAAAGGGGGCATGTGAGAAGACAGCTAGCAAATGAGGGTTTAAGTGACTGGATTCATCTTGGGGCTAGACTAAAAGAGCATGAATCAAGTAGAGAGCATATCACAAATATGACTACATGGTATGACTTCCGTCTTAGGATACAAAAGAATCAAACAATTGATAAATTTGCTCAGCGAGAACTTGAAAAGGAAAAGGAGCATTGGAGAAAAGTTTTGCTCGAGATTTTGTTGATTGTAAAATTTCTTGCAGAACATAATATAGCATTTCGTGGCAGCAATAGCAAGTTGTACCAACAGAGCAATGGGAATTTCCTAGGACTTATTGAAATGTTGGCTGAATTTGACCCAGTTATCAAAGAGCATGTTGACCGCATCACCAATGAAAAAATTCATGATCACTAACTTGGCCCTTCTATACAGAATGAGTTAATAAATATGCTCGCTACTGCCATCAGGTCAAGAATCATTGAAAAGGTAAAGGAAGCAAAATATTTCTCAGTTATTCTTGATTGTACTCCTGATGCAAGCCACCAAGAACAAATTTCTTTGATAATTAGGTATGTAGATACATCTTCTGCTTCTGTTTGCATCGAAGAATCTTTCTTAGGCTTTTTGGAGGTGAATGATACCACTGGGTAAGTTTGTTTAATGTTCTAGAAGAGGAGTTGAATAATCTTAGCGTTGATGTGGACAATGTGAGAGGACAGGGTTGTGATAATGGGTCAAATATGAAAGGAAACAATAAAGGGGTACAAAAGAAATTTCTGGACAAATATCCAAGGGCATTTTATTCAGCTTGTGGTTGTCATAGTCTAAATCTGGCACTATGCGATATGGCGAAGTCTTGCCATAAAGCAACAGACTTCTTTGGAATTATACAACGCATCTATACAATATTTGCTAATTTGACTAAACGATGGCAAATTCTCAAAGATAACTTAAAGAAGTTGACTGTCAAGTCATTGTCATCTACTCGTTGGGAGAGTCATGTTGAGAGTGTTAAGGTTATACGGATTCAAATGCCAGAAATAAGGGAGGCTTTACTACAAGTGGCTGAAATTGATAAGGATCCATTGACAAGTAGTGAATCACAATCATTGGCGGAAAATGAACTTGGTGGTTTTGAATTTTTAGTGTCAATAATTATCTGGTATGATATATTATCCGCTGTTAATTTGGTCAGCAAACAGCTACAATCAAAGGACATGCTTATTGATATTGCAATTGAGTCTATACAGGGTCTGCTTTCCTTTTTGAAGAAGTATAGAGAAACTGGCTTTTCAAAAGCATTGGAAGATGCAAAAGAAATTGCACTTGAGATGGATATTCATCCAGAGTTCCGCACCAAGCGGAAAATCAAAAGAAGAAGACAATTCGATGAGGGTGCAGATGATGCATCTATTGCTTCACAATCTACAGAGGAGTCATTTAGGGTCAATTATTTTCTGCAAGTGGTCGATCAAGCTATAGTTTCACTTACCAGGAGGTTTGAGCAATATCAGGGGTATGAAAAAACTTTTGGTTTCTTATTTAATTCAGATAGGCTGCGGTCTATCAATGATAAGAGTTTGCTGGCTGCTTGTGTTAATCTTGAGGATGAACTTAAGAGTGGAGAACACAAAGACATTGATGGAGCTGAACAGTTTTACGAGTTAATTTTCATCCAGGATTTAGTTAAGAAATTTATGGGCCCCGTTGATATTCTTGAGATTCTGATGAAGCGCCCCTTCTATCCTAATGCTATTATTGCATACAGGATTTTGTTAACCATTCCTGTAACTGTTGCAACTGCGGAAAGGAGCTTCTCTAAACTCAAGTTGTTGAAATCATAATTGCGTTCAACTATGGCACAAGAAAGACTCAATGGTTTGGCGACAATAGCACTTGAAAATGATGTCTTGGAGAAGATTAATTATGAAGATGTAATTGAAGATTTCATTTCAAGGAACACAAGATGGATGACACTTTTCAATAGAGAATAAGGTCAGTTTACTGGTTTTAGTATTTCGCGTTGATACTTCAGAATATTCTAACCATTGTATGAAATAATATAAATTTTCATTACATAATTAGGTGATTATTCTTGCGTAATTGTATATTTTTTAAAAATTTAGGGCCCCATTTTTCTTTTTGCACCAGGGCTCCAAATTCCTGGAGACGGCCCTGGAAGGCATCCCCTCTTTCATCTCCAACATTATCGGTAACCTCACTTGCAGCTATGTTTTCATTCGTCACATGATATGTGTTTTGCTTGGAGCGTCAAGTTATTTTGTTAAGAATTTGCTTGCTGTTATTTAGATTAATGTTTTGCATCTTTTATTTCAATAAAAATGGCATTGATAGCCTTTGCCATCCTTATCTTGCAAGTATACATGTTGCTGTTTGAAAACAGAAAGTTTATCGATGTTGCAAAAATTCCTGAGGAAAGTTAGAAGGTGATAAAATGTTGAAACTTTTTGCATAATAAGCTCCGATAAATTTTCTACAGTGTGGTAGAATTTCATAATGTTTGGAGTTGAATAAGTATTGATACTCTTGCATTCTTTACAGACTGTACTGTTTTGGCAGATTGCTGTTATGTCTGCATTGTTTGCATATGTTTGATTGTTTAATGATTCTATTTGAGGATAGGAGTATTAAATATGCAGAGGCATTTAGTATGTAATGTTGAATAATAATATTTGTGATTTTGTACGGTAGAGAATGATAAGGTTTTTGCATTGGTTTATACTAACTTATCTCACGAGTTCTTGTTGAGTTTTGTATGGATGAAGCTTTTGAGATTTAGGAAAACCGTGATATGAGAGGAATTAAGGAGACACAAAAGCTCAAGCTTGGGGATGCCCAATGCATCCCAAGATAATATTCAAGAAGTCTCAAGCATCTAAGCTTGGGGACGCCCCGGTAGGCATCCCACCTTTCTTCTTCAACAATTATCGGTTAGTATCGGTTGACCTAAGTTTTTGCTTCTTCACATGAGTTGTGCTATTCTTAGAATGTCATTTAATTTTGTTTTGCTTGATGTTTTAATAAAGTACTTAGATCTGAATTTTTTTAAATAAAATAGAGTCCTCAAATAGTTGCCAAGGAGGCTAAGTAAGCGGCATTCACATCCCGTCAACGAAGCTCTTTTCTTTGGAATTGCTCTTGTGCTTCACTTATATCCTATGAGTAAATTGTTGAATAAATTGAATGTCATGAAGTTGAAATCATATCATGCCTAGTGGTAGCTTCACATTGGGTTTAGAAAGTGAAATCTTTTGAGGCTTGACAATCACAATTTTGGTCATACAAGCAATTCACGAATAATTAGTATAAGGAAGAGAAATCTTTTGTGATTGTGAGCCCCCATCAAAATATTATATGCCAAAATTGTTGACGCTGGACAAGGAAGACAACGTAATGATTTCTGTTTGTTCATATTCACACAGAAGTTATATTGTCATAGATCCTTCAACATGTGGTGCTTGCCCCCCATCTTTGCTAGCCAAAAATTCCGCACCAAGTAGATATACTACTTGTGCATCCAAAAACCCTTAAACCCAAATCTTATTTTCAAGAGTCCACCATACCTACCTAAGGATGTAGCAAGATCCTTCAAGTAAGTTGTCATCGGTGCAATAAGGCAATAAAAATTGCTTCTAAAAGTGTGAGATCATTTAGTGTAAGAGAAAATTGAGCGTTGTACGAACTTGTGATGGCATAGAATAAAAGCGACAGACTGCATAATAAAGGTTGCTATCATAAGGGGCAATATAACGTGATGTTCTTTTGCACTAAGGGGTTGAACATACAAACAAATAAGCGCATGGCAACCTCTGCTTCCCTCTGCGAAGGGCCTATCTTTTACTTTTCAGTATTTACTTTTATACAAAGAGTCAAAGTTTTTCTCTCTATTGCTTTTTATTTTTCTCTTTTGGCAAGCATCATGTGGTGAGGAAAGATCTAGGCACATATGTCCAGTTGAATATGGGTAGCATGAGTTATTATTGTTGACATCACCCTTGAGGTGAATACGTTGGGAGGCAAAACAATAAGCCCCTATCTTTCTATGTGTCCGGTTGAAACGTTTTCCTCATGTGTATGCGGTGAGTGTTAGAAATCATAGAAGACTATATGATGGTTGAGTATGTGGAGATCTTACTTAAACTCTATTGAATAAGTTGAATTGCAATTGCTTAGTGACTAAGAACATAGGTTGTTGAGTTTCAAGAGAGTTCATTGTTTGAACCTTAACATGTGAATTAGTTGCCACTATAACATGAGTAGTTTCATAAGAAAGAATTGCTGTTATGATGCTAGGAAAAGTGATTGAAATTGTCATTGATCAAACTTGTGCACTTTGCTAGCATTCACACTTCGTAAATTATTTCTTTTATCATTTACCTACTCGAGGACGAGTAGGAATTAAGCTTGGGATGCTGATACGTCTCCAACGTATCTATAATTTATGAAGTATTCATGCTGTTATTTTATCATTCTTGGATGTTTTACAATCATTTTATAGCAACTTTATATCATTTTTTGGGACTAACCTATTGACCCAGTGCCCAGTGCCAGTTGCTGTTTTTTGCTTGTTTTTTACATCGCAGGAAATCAATACCAAACGGAGTCCAAATGCAACGAAACTTCATGGAGATTTTTTATGGACCAGAAGACCAGCAGTGGGCCAAAGAAGCACCTGGGGGGTTCCCCGAGGGGGGCACAACCCACCAGGGCGTGCCTAGGGGCCCAGGCGCGCCCAGGTGGGTTGTGCCCACCTCGGTGGCTTCCCGCACCCCCTCTTTACCCTATAAATTCACAAATATTCCAAAACCCATCGGGGTTAACCTAGATGAGAAGTTCTGCCACTGCAAGGCTCTGTAGCCACCAAAAACCAATCTAGACCCGTTCCGGCACCCTGCCGGATGGGGGAATCATCTCCAGTGGCCATCTTAATCATCCCGGCGGCCACCACGATGAGGAGGGAGTAGTCCACCCTCGGGGCTGACTGTTTGTACCAGTAGCTATGTGTTTAATCTCTCTCTCTCTCTCTCATGATCTATATCATGGGCTTTGTTAATATAGATGGATCATATGGTGTTTCTTTCCTCTATACTCTTGTTGTGATGAATTGAATCTTTGCCCTTTGAAGTTTTGTCTTGTCGGATTGAATATTCAGATATGAGAACACATGATGTATGTCTTGCGGTATGAATACTTGAGGTGACAATTGGGTATCGTATTGATTCACTTGATATATGTTTTGGCATTCAACTCGCTGATTCCCGAGGTGACATTGGGGTAATCTATGCATAGGGGTTGATGCACGTTTTTATTATCTTTTCTCCAATAGAAACTTTGGGGTCTCTCTGTAGTTCTTTGTGTGGATTGAGTATTATGAATATGAATTTGCTTTGGTGTTATTTTAGTATGAACTCTTGATTAGATCGATCGGAAAGAATAGCTTGCGTTATTTTAGTACGAACTCTAGGATAGATTGATCGGAAAGAATAGTTTTGAGGTGGTTTTCATACCCTACAAACAATTTCTATCTTGTGTTCTCCGCTAATAGGAACTCGGGAGTGACTCTTTATTGCACTTTGAGGGATAATCATGTGATCCAACTATGTTAGCACTATTGAGAAATTGCACTAGCGAAAGTACGGACCCTAGGCCTTGTTTTCAAGCATTGCAATACCATTTTTGTGCCCGTTTACTATTTGCTACCTTGCTGTTTTTATTTATTCAGATTATAAAAATATATTTCTACCATCCATATTACACTTTTATCACCATCTCTTCGCCGAACTAGTGCACCTATACAATTTGCCATTGTATTGGGTGTGTTGGGGACACAAGAGACTTTTTATTATTTGGTTGCAGGGTTGCTTGAGAGAGACCATCTTCATCCTACACCTCCCACGGATTGATAAACCTTAGGTCATCCACTTGAGGGAAGATTGCTATTGTCCTACAAAACTCTGCGCTTGGAGGCCCAACACGTGTCTACAAGAATAAAGTTTCGTAGTAGACATTAGTCAATTATATCATGCCATCCTGTATACTTAGACAACATGTATGTGAATTATTTCATCCCAACCTATTTTAGAAAGACATCATATAGTTTTGTCCATTGTTCAAGATATCTTCCGATATTCCGATAAATTGGCCGATTTATCGCTTACCGGTGTCTGGCTGATAAGATAAATTGGCTGATATGGCGATAAATCGGTCGATATGCCGATAAACTAGCTGATTTACCCCTTATCATGGGTCGACCGATAAGTTTCCGATAAGCGATATCCCCAGCATTTGTTTTGTCATGTCATCCTGTTTAGATACTCATCATATGTTGAATTATGCCATTATATCATGTTAAGTTATCCATCATATATCTGAAACTGTGTCATGCTATCATGTTTAGTTAGGCATCATATATGTATAATTGTATCATGCTGCCGTATTTGGTTAGAAAATATATATGTGACTTACCACATCTGTCTATCATACAATGTCTGTACGTTCAATTTCTTTTCTTGTTTATCAGCCATTTGAATTGGAGGGGCTGATGGCAGTATCTAAGGGAGCAAAAACCTATTCTTCACAAAAGACAGTGCTACCCGTCGATGCAGATAGAACCATGGTTGAATGGACCACGAACTAGCCCCGCCACACATAATTGAGAGTCTTCCAGATTGCACACTTACACCGTCGGATAGAGAACCGGCTACAATCCATCTAACCCTAACCCAGCGGATAGTAACCCACTTCTAGTTGACAAAGCACCATGTCCACCACAGAGTACCCCCACACGAGCAGTTTGTAAAGCAACTGCAGTGCCCAAAGCACGAAGACCACCACAGCGAACCCAAACTCCACGTTTAAATTAGAAGAGCAACTGTTCTCAGGTCAGATTCCATAGCTATGGTCCATACTCCTTTGTTGTTGCATCACTGTATTTACTCATACCAGCTACTTTCGAATTTGAAGGATCCAATTGAAACTCCCATGGCGCAACAGGTATGTTTTAACCTATTTCTTTAACTGGATTGTTGTTCTAACTTCTTGCTCTATGTTGATTTCAGTTTCAGTTGTATAAACAGTTATGTTCTCATGTGATGCACATTACAAGTGTTGCCAATGTTCTGTAGTTTCTCACACTTATATTATGTCTATGCTGCTGTGTCTTCAAAATATATGAGTTGAACTGTGTCTCTATCTTGATTTGGCAACATAAACTAGAATGATATGGAAAATACAATGACCATAGTGCATAGATATATGTTTGTTTCATGTTGTTATCCTTTCCACCTTACTACTGAACCGGTTTACCAAAATGAGTTTCTTATACTACATGCTAAACCTGTGATGTGCCTGCTTGTTTCTCTTGTAGTATGTGAACCGAATATTGGAGAAGAGCACCCCACTATGCAATGGTAGAGAAAGTAATGCAGATACGGTTCAAGATAGTGAGACAACCCTGTTGGTCTCCAAGAAAGGTGATAAAAACGATCTTGTAGACAGTGAGAAAACCCCACAGTGTTGCGTTGATGTAGTGTTCGAGTTACTGGCCAGTACCGCTGGCACAAGCTCTTCGAACTAGCTGCCTGAATCACTTCAGCTTCTTCAGTCTCAGCTACAAGCTGAAAGGCATCAGTCAGCTGTGTTGCGGCAAGAAGCCGAAGGACTGAGGAAGTCCCTGCAGAATTTAGATGCATACTTTCTTGTGCAACAGCAAGCGCTGGAGGATTTAAGCGCCAAACAAGATAAAGTTAATAAGCTTGCTAAGCATCTTGCCAGCATTATGGGTAGCCAGGATATTGTTTCTTGAGCTCTTCTGAAGTGGTTTCAGTTCTAGACTTGTTTTGCTGCAGCGTTTATTTGCACTGGTCGCCAACTTTGACAACTAGTGTATGTGATATGCTGCTTTGTTCCCTATATTTGCACTGGTGGCAAACTTTGATGCCTGGTGGATGTGATATGTGTAATAGCCGTGATAGCCTAGCGTAAGTTGCTTGCATATTTATTTCCTTGTTGTCTTGTTTATTTGTTTGCTTGTAGTCAGTGCAGTTCTTTTTTCGCGGTTTGCTAGTGGCCGCAATAACCTATTTTTAAAACTAGGCCACAATAACCATGGGCTACATATTTACTGTAGTGACCCTGGGCCTCCTACGAGCCATAGAAACAATGGGCCTTCTACGGTGAGTAGCATCAATGGGCCTTCTACGGGCCGTATGATCGATTGGCCAAACACGGGCCACTAACGGACCGCATTATGGGCCTTAAACGGGCTAGAGTTGGAATCGTCCGTTCATGGGCCGGCCATAACAGGCCGTCGTTAATCGGCCGTATTTGATGACGCTACGAAAATGGCCCAACGGATTAACGGGCCACAAACAGGCTGACTGTAACCATGGGCTGAATTTGGCCCACAAGCAGAAAAGGCTAGTAACAGGCCGTAAGTAACCGAATGCTGGAAATGAGCCCAAGAATAAATGGGCCCTGAGAAGGCCAAAAGATAACATGGGCTTGAAACGTCCCAATGGAATAATGGGCCGTTAATGGGTATAAAGCGATATACTATTCATTTCGGGTCAGTTTCACCACGGGCCATTTAATGGGCCAAGAGTTACAAAGTGCCTCATATGGGCCGAAAGACGTCATGGGCCATACATGGGCCGGAAGTTACAACAGGATGGAATCATATTGGACGGCCCAGATGACGCTACTGGGCCTAATTCGAATAGGCCGTAACGGGCCATGGGTTAGCGGGCTGTAAATGGCCTATGTGCGAACAAGCCGTTAATAGGCTTTCCGTGGGCCAGCCCACTATCTTTCGACCAAGTCAAACGGGCCGGCCATTTCACAGGAATGGGCCTCTGTTGGTCTGTGCCACGTGGCGATGTATCATTGGCGCATTATGTCCAATGAGTGGATGACATCTGTCCCAACGGTGAGCCGACACGTGTTTCCTCCAGCCAATGATAATTTTACACGTGGAAAATCCCCATTGGTCCGGGCTGTTAACGGGTTATCGGATCCAAACTGGAACCTGATAGCTTAACGGCGACCCGTTACGCTGGATGCCACATGTCGATCACCCTAGACGAAAGCACTTCTATGACGCGCGATTTATCGTCATGGAAGTGGACACTTTAGTGATGATAATTTTGGTAATGTCAGGGAACACTTCTACAACAACACAGGTATGACTATCTTGATTCTGTCATAGAATTGTCATGGATGTACATGCATGACAAAAAACATGTCGGTGTGGAACGACACCTATGGGATCACAAGAATCCCTACTACGGTTGCCGGGGCGCAGGGTTGTGAGAAGAGCAGGATTAGTAATCAGCACAAGGATCGTTTACCCAGGTTCGGGCCGCGAGGATGTGTAAAACCCTAGTCCTGCTTTGGTGGATGTATTGAGTGTTCTTGAGCTCCTGAACTAGCTGCGGTGGCCGCGCGGTTCCAAAGAGCCGAATCCCCCTCCAGTATGCCATGGACCTCCTTTTATAGTCGAAAGGGGCTGCCACAGTGGCACACAGGAGGTGGAAAGGCGTACAGTACTGTGAGCTTATCGCCTGTATTATAGGACAAGACGCATTTAATGCGCCGCTGAGGTGTCCCCTAGCTTTATCGGGGGCGGGAGCGAGGCCCGTCCCGTCTGTCGCTGCTCCTCCTCGCTTCGACACACGCCCTGGCCAGCGATGCGTGCGGCGCCATGTAGGCAGGCAGGCAGCTGAGGTGGCGCGATGGTGGAGCTTCACGAAGATCTGCATGCTGCCAGACAGGCGTGTGCTGAGTTGGCCTGGAAGCTGCATGTTGCCACGCAGGTGCCTGCCCAGCTGGTTGGCCTGGCAGCTGCATGCGAATGGCGGTGAAGACTTGGTTGGTTCAGGCCTGGCACTGGCCCTGCTGGCGTCCTTGGTGAGGGCCTTGCCAGGTGGCCCAGCAAGGGTCTTGCCGTGGCGCGCTGTCGTCCCCGGCAAGGATCTTGCCGGGGGTCTTGTGGCTCTCCTCGGCAAGGATCTTGCCGAGGACCGTTGTCTTTTAATCCTCATCTGATCTTGAATGTTCCTTGGTCTTGACAACGATCTGCATGCCACCATGGAGGTGCCTCCCGAGCCCTAGTTCCAACGTGGTTGGTTGAGTTGGAGTCCGTGGGCTCGAGGGTGGCTCACTCTACTGGTGTGGGCGAGCCGCCCGGCAAGGGTCTTGTCGGGGCTGCTGAGGCAGCCCCGGCAAGGGTCTTGCCGGGGGAACCTGCTTCGCCTCTCAGCTCTTTGTGCTTCTTGGCCTTGGCGTTGCCCCGGCTGTCTTGGGCTTCGATTTTACCTCGGTTCACCTCCCCTGTTCTGCTTGGTGCGGCCGTGGGCGCGGCTCCGACTGTCCGTGCACAGGTAAAGGGGTACAAAGGTGTGCCCCTTCTTTTGTACACCGACAAAACATGACCTATTGTGACAAACACGTATCAACACGGAAGTGTATTTTTTGTAGTGAGGAGGCGCCGTGCTAGGAGGGGTCTCCGGGGGCGCCATGGCGCATCGCTCTAAGCAGGGGGCGCGGGGTCGACGCCGAAGGAGCCGAAGCCGGAGAAACCTGAAAAAAGGGAACATCGTCTCGACAAAGTACACGTGCCTCGAGGTGTACACACGATGAGTGACAAGATCATAGCACTGGTAACCTTTGGTGTTAGGGGGGTAGCCAAGGAAGACGCATGGTACGAAACGTGGTGCGAGTTTGTGTGGCGTGGTGGACGCAGTGCTAGGATAACAAAGACACCCAAAGATGCGAAGACCGTCATAGGACGGTGGTGTACCGAAGAGAAGGTGGTGAGGGGCGTAGTTCCACCGAGGGCGACACAGACGAATGTTAACTAAAAGAGTGGCGGTGGAGAGAGCATCGGGCCAAAACCGAGCGGGCACGTTAGAGTGAAAGAGTAACGTGCGAACGCAGTCATTAAGAGTGCAGAGGATACGCTCGGCGCGACCGTTCTGCTGTGAGGTGTAAGGACAAGTCAGACGGAAGGTGGTGCCGTGAGAGGCGAGAAGTGTGTGGAGAGCGACATTGTCAAACTCTTCTCCGTTATCGGTTTGGAGTGCAAGTATGGGGCGACCGAACTGGGTGGTGACATAGGAATAAAAGGCGGCGAATGTGGCTAAAGCATCAGATTTACGACAAAGAGGAAAAGTCCACACATAATGAGAATAATCATCTAAAATCACCTAGTACTATAGATAGCCGGTGTTACTCGCAATGGGAGACGTCCAAACATCACTATGAAGTAATTGAAATGGAAAATTGGAAACTGTAGTAGACGCACTAAAGGGAAGATGAACGTGCTTGCCCAAACGACAAGCCTCACAAGTATGCTCGTCGTGCTTATTACATGAGAAAGAAAAACTCCTAACAATCTGACGCAAAACGGCGGGGTTGGGGTGGCCCAAGCGAGCATGCGAAAGGTCGACGCCGACGGTGAGGGCGACGGATGTGGAGGTGGAGGCGCCGGCGTGCACGGGATAGAGCTCGTCAGGGCTATCACATCAGTGAAGCACCATCCGGGTACGAGCGTCCTTCACAGAAAAAACCGACACCGTCAAATTCAACAGTAAGTGGATTCTCACGTGTAAGACGACGAACAGAAACTAAGCTAGTGACTAAGTCAGGTGAGACAAGGACATTAGACATAGTGATAGGTGTGGAACTAGAAGGAAAACTAGTACTACCGACATGAGTGATAGGTAAAGAAGAACCGTTGCCAGCGGTGATACGAGTGGGTGTGTTAACTGGAGTGGAAGAGGATAGGATGAGCTGTCATGTGCGTAGTACCACCTGAGTCCATGTACCAGTCGCCTCCACCACCATAGTTACTCGACGATGGCGCAGAGTGTAGGGCGGCCAGGAGGGGGGGTTCCCATGATGCAGGTACCGGCGGCAGTAGCTGGCCTCCGTAGGGCGGCGCCTGGGCGGGCGCGCCATAGCCACCGAGGGGTGGCGGCGCGAGGGGAGCACCGTAGGACTGGTAGGGGGCGCCAAAGAATGCCTGGTGGCCCGCGGGGCGGGGACCAGGAAGACCCGGTGCAGGGGCCCACGGGACGGGCATGTGCTAGGCCTGGATGACGCCCGTCCACGGGTTCTGCCCGGCGGCCCACGGTGGAGGAGGCTGATGGTAGCGCCCCCCCCCCCCCCCCCCGCGCGCGCGCCCTGTGCCTACTGCTGCGGCTGCTGCTGGCGGCGGCCCCCGCCGGTAGCGCCGGCCCCGCCACCTTGCGGCTGCTGGGGAGGCGCGGGCAGTGCGGGCGGCAACGGGAAGTAGCCGGCGGGCGCTGGTGGCACGGTGGAGCAGGTCCGCCGCGGGTGGTGCCGGCGGCGAGGGCGGTGTGCTGGATCCGCTGCTTCAGCTTCGTCATCCGACGCTCCTCAAGTTTGAGGTACACAACGACGTGCTGGAAAGTGGGCTGCGGCAGCAGGGTGAGTTTGGACGCCGCGTTGCCGAAGTCCTCGCTGAGGCCGGTGGTGAGGGTGCTCAGCATGAGGTCGTTGGAGACCTTGGCGCCGATGTCACGAAGCTCATCGGCGAGCATCTTGAGCCTCATGCAATACTCATCGATGGTGGAGTTGTCCTGGTGACAGCCGAAGAACTCCTGCTGCAAGAAAACAAGGCACTGGAGTTTGTTGTCGGTGAAGAGCGCGTTGATCTTGGCCCACACGGCGCAGGCGTCGTCGTCCTCGGCGACAACCGTGTGGAAGATGTCCTTCGAAACGGTCTGGTAGAACCATCGGATGAGCGTGGCCTCAATGGCGGACCACTCCGGATCGCCCTGCATGTACTCGCTATCCACTGAACCGTCGATGTGCTCGGTGAGATAGTACTCGCGGAAGATGAGGTTGAAGTAGGTCTTCCACGTGTAGTATGACGTGCTGGAGCTATCGAGGCGGATAGGAACCCGGTCCTCAATGTTGAGGTCACAGATGGCGGCGACGGAGGGTTCGGGGCCGGCGAACGGGTTCGACGAGCGGGTGGTGGAGGAGCCCGGGGAGGAGTCCATGAGTGCGGCGGCGGTGGTGAAGGGCGACGGCTAGGGTTAGGGTTTTGTTGGGGAGGCTAGAGGAGGGCGGCACCGGCGGGATGGGCGGCTGTTGCGGGGGCGCGGCGGCTGCGGTGGGAGAGGGGACGGCAGCGGCGGCGAGAGGAGCGGCACGGCAGCAAGGAGAAGGCGTGGCACAGCGAGAGGAGCGGCAGCACGCGGCAGGGGTGGAAACGGCGCGGGAGGGGGATGGCGCCGCGGCGGCGGGGTGCGGCAGGGGGTGGGGAGCGGCGGCGCGTGGCAGGAGTGCGGCGGCGGCTTCGCCCTAGGTCAGGACCTTCAGAGATGATACCATGTAGACAAATAGTTTTGCAATACAATAATCGTTGTATTGATGGGGTGCCGGTGCACGTATATATAAGTACAGATTATACACAACTAGGAGGTGGGGCACAATACTAAATACATGCAACACAAATATATACTCAACACAGAAGAAGTAAGTAAATAAATGATTGCAGCCAATAAAATAAGAGCACTAATGTAGACTACTTCATGGAGCTAAAAAATTTAAAATTCAGAAATAAGAACAATGCAGACACACTGTAGTTATTTACAGGAATGAGCCTAATTTTAAAGATGGGTTGTTATAGAAGTTATATAAATGAATGGTAAACAGCTATAAGTGAGCATCAACTCCCGATGTACAGTATTATTTATCACTATGCATCACTTCTTTTAGTTGTTAGTAACCAGGCGACGATCCAGCATAAGTAAACAAATGGAAACTAAATAGTAAAGTTCTTTGTTTCTACATTTAAATAGTGAACTGGCTGAAAGTGCACGTAGTCCCCAATGTGTGGTTTTGGTAATTGATGACAATCCTAATGGACTAATGTTTGCATTGAGTTATACATTTGAAGGAAAGTCCCATTGGCAATGCCTGAAGAATATTGGATGAATTGAAGGATGTAATCCATCAATACAAACATATGCACTGAGACTTGATAATGAATGACAATTCCTATGAAGAAACAAAGGCATCAGGAGACATATGAAAGTTTGTTCCATGGGTAATGCAATAAGAAGATTGAATGAATTCGAAATGAATGTCATCTACATTCATCGAGATTGAGATCAATGACTTAATCATGATGGATCAATTTCTCGAGGGAATGATTAAAGAGAAGAATTACCATATGGCTTGAAGATTAGAAGCATGATGCTCTCATATGTTGAGTCATGTATGGTTATGTCTTGAAGCAAGTAATTCAAGTGAAGAATTCATTGTACCTCTTAAGAGTTCAATGTGGCCTTCAAGACATCAAGATTAATCATGGAACAAAGATAAATGTGACCTAGATGAAGATCGAAGATTGAATTTAAATATGGTCAACACACAAGCTCAAATAATGTACCACATGGGTTTTTGTGGTATGGTACGTAATGGTCAATTACATTATGTGTACTAACCCATACTATGTGTTTTCTATATCTATGTGGGTTAGGTGACTCTCATGGGCTTGCATCAAGATGAAGATTCCTATTATCCATGAGAGGATGACATCAAGTAATGGCGATCATGCTTAACAAGGGCAAGTTCAAGATAAGCATCCTGAAGTATTACATGCATGAAGTTTGTGGATGATCACATGATGGACATATGAAGATGGGATACAATGAGTTCTCCCCGCATGGCTTATGGGGGAGCTATTTGAAGTCTTCATCAAATGATCCGATCAAGGTTATACTTCCATCTTGAGCAAGAATAAATGTCAACATTAAGCTCAAGTGGAATGCTCTAGTCAAAGGTATTATTTCCTTTGGTTGTAGTTGCATGGATCAACGACCATCAAAAAAGGTATATGACCAAGAATGGATTTCTAGGAGCTATCTAGTGTAGGCCTTTTATGTTTCTTGAGTTATAGGGATCCCGCACTATTAAGAGGGGATCAAAGGGGTTCGTGATGGATTTGCTCAAGTCAGCATCTTCTATACACAATTCCACTCCTACCATACATTCCAAAGTAAAATCCAAAGCCAAATAGGATTCCCCAAATCCTATGATCAAACATTTTCATTGATGTAATCATCCATTTTGTTTGATATTGGGTGGTTCTCTATGTGAGGACCTGGAGCTTTTCAATATCTACAAAACGAGCCCAAGATCATCAAAGTCGGAGTTCGTATGAAAAAGTTATGAATGTTTTACTTTCAGTATGCTAGCTGTTTTCTACGGGGACGGAAGTTCCGGGAGCCGGAAGTTCCGGGCAGGTTCCAGGCTAAACAGAAAGTTCCCACACATCGGGCCAAAGGGAGCCCGGAAGTTCCGGGGGCCAGAAGTTCCGGATAGGTTCCGGGGAAAGTTCCGGGCTAACCAGAGAGTTTGCACATATCTGCCCAATAGGGAGCCCGGAAGTTCCGGGCATACCCAGAAGTTCCGGGCTGCGTTTTTCTGTACATAACGGGCAGATTTGGTGGGGGCACTATATAAGGTACCCTTCTTCCCCATCGAGGAAGGGCTTTTGGATCTGAGTTTTCCCCATTCTTTTGAGCTCTATCCTCCTCCCCAAGCCTCAAAAACTCCAATCCATTTGGGGGAAAACTACCCCATGGATCTAGGGTTCATTTGTTGACCTCCTCCATTGTTCCTCTCCTCTCCCATCCCTCCATAGCATTAGTTGCTTTTGGTGGGATTTGAGAAAGAGGGATTTGAGCCTTCTCCTGCTAGACCCCGAAGAGATTTGTGAGAGTTCTTGAGAGAGATTTCATCCAAGCATACACCCACTCCTCTCTCTTTTGACAAAAGCAATTTGTGATTTGAGCAAGTCTTAAGCATTTCCCCCTTGATCTTGTTACTCTTGGAGATTGAAGACTCCTAGGCGGTAGGAGTGTTCCGACGAAGAATCAACTTGTGATTTGTCCCTCGAAAAGTTTGTGAAGGTTTGGAGGCGCCTCAAGGTCTACCACTAGTGGTTGGGAATCGCCTTCGTGGTGATATCTCAAGGAGAATAGGGTGAGCCTTCGTGGCATTGCTGTGCCTTCGTGGTAACATCCACCTCTCCAAACGGTGACTAGCTTCCCTCCAAGGAAGTGAACATCGGGATACATTCTCGTCTCCGTGGCTTTGGTTATCCCTAACCCTATCTCCTTGTGGTTTACTTTGGTCATTTGACCTTGCATTCACTATATATTGTTGTCCTCATTATATTGTGTTGTCTTTTTCCTTAAAGAGATTATTTAGGACTACACTTTATATCCTGCAATTCATACTTGCTACTATTGATATATCTTGTGTTTAGTGTGAATTTCTAACTTGTGTCATACACTTACATATCTTGTGATATTGCTCAAGTAAGTTTGTGTATCTTACTTGTGCTTGTTAGTATCCTTGTTGTGCTCACCTCATTTACATTAAGTTGTTGGTGCACTTAGTTGAGCCTAGTATATTTAGGATTTGTGCTTGAAAAGTATCCGCTTAGTTTATTTCCGCATTCGGATAAAGCAAAATCCGTAGAAGTTTTTAAAACGCCTATTCACCACCCCCCCCCCTCTAGGCGACATCGTGGTCCTTTCACTGGCACATTACAAAACATGTTTGACGGAAAAGGCAACATCAAGGGACATAACAAAGAGACAAAAAGGGAAGGTATTCCTTCTTACTTCTTCCAATAAATATGAACTGGATCACCCCAGACACTCAAAGTCAGAATATAAAACATTAGGCATAACTAGAACGCTAGGATGCAACTAAGATATGTGATTTCATCCATGCCAAATAATACACGAGTCTCAGAATTAAGTTTGTCTAGCATATGTAGTGATCCTCTACTTTAGGTTAAAACTTTTGAGCTAAGAGATGACACAACTTACAGTGCCGAAGGATGTTAGTCCACAACACATCTGAAATAACAGTGAAGCATCCAAGCTTTCAAATCGAAAATCCTTCCCTGAGCACACAAAAAATTGCATGAAGAATTATTACCTCCTCAAACAGCATCAAACAATTCCATGCGTGCACCACAAATCTATACCAAGTTTAATCAGGATCTACTTTTCTAAATCAGAATCAGCGCTAGAGCGAGCAAGATCAATGATATGGCTGTGAGACAGAGAAGGGACGAAAGAACTCACCCCTCTCGTGACCTCCCTGGTAGATGTGCCGCCACCTCACACGACAGAGGGAGAGAAACGACCGGTGACGAGGGAGCGGGGCAAGCTTCGGAGGCCGGAGGGGGAGGGCGGTCGGAGGAGGGCGAGGGCGGCCAGAGGAGGGCGTCGGAGGCCAGAGGGCTAGGGCGGCCGGAGGAGGGCGAGCGGCGGCGCGATGGGAACGAAGAGGAGTCGTGCGAGGGGGGTTCGGGAGGGAGGGATCTGGTGCGGGAGGGATATTTTTTTATTTTTCTTTTAATGGGCCCCAGGAGAACTAACCCAATTAGCACCTCTCCACCGGGCTAGTTTTTTTAACTGGGTTAGAGCCGACTAGCTCAAACTAACTCCTCCTGTTTAAATACTTTATAGGGCTAGTTCGGTCAAACTAGCTCAAACTCAGATGCAAACAGGGCCTTTGTTTGACGCCCCCAACCCCGTGAAAGGGCATCACGCAACAGTACTCAAGCCCTACCGCTCTCTCTTTCCTCTTCAGGATGCCGGCCGTCCTCCCACGCCGGGGCCAGGACCCATCTCCTCCAATCGAGGCGTCCGATCGGGAACAAGCGAACGGGATTGGCTGCCCGGAACCCGCGAGCTATAGCTAGTGACTAGCGAGTGTCCACTGAGTCCTCACTGTACTTGGAAATATCGGTGGCTGCACGTACGGGCGTGCCGGAAGAAAGGCCAGCCTAGTGGCCTGTGGCTGTGGGGGGACCGGGGTAATTCGACGTTTGGATACACAGTAATGCCATGTGAGATCCCAGGCGTCTTTGGATACATGTGACATTAGAGCAACTCCAACGGGCGACCCAAACGGACGGCGATTTCGTCCGCTTTTTATTCGTTTGGGTCGGCCGCCCGCCCGGCGTCCGCCCTGTGTTTTATGGGTCGGCAGCGCGCCCAACGCGCCGACCCATATGTGCAGGCGTGGCCGGCTGTTCGCTCAATTTTGCATTGCATTCAACATATTGTGAAATGAAAATTTAACAAACAAAATAGTCCGCTCAAATAAATAGTATATTACAGGCCAAATAAAAATAAAAATGTTTCACATAGTTTTGCGAACGAATAAAAGAAGATACATCTATTGGTTGCCAACATGAATCCACATATACTCAACCAAATTATTTTGCAATTCCACGTGAGTTTTCCAGTCACGCATGTCTTCATGAAACTGAGTGAACTGCTCAAATGTTGCCGCTACTCCATGCTCAGGCACAACATTCTCACCCTGAAACTGAAAGCCTTGATCGTACAGACGTTCCGGGCGCTCGTCTTCTACGATCATATTGTGCATGACCACACAAGCAGTCATCACCTCCCATAGTTTCTGCGTGCTCCAAGTATTAGCAGGATACCGAACGATGCCCCATCGAGATTGCAAAACACCAAAGGCACGCTCGACATCCTTTCTAGCACTCTCTTGCTCTTGGGCAAATCTTTTCCTTTTCTCTCCAACAGGGTTGGGTATTGTCTTTACAATAGTGGTCCACTGAGGATAGATACCGTCACCCAAATAGTACCCTTTGTTGTAGTTGTGGCCGTTGACAGTAAAGTTCACCGGTGGGCTGTTGCCTTCGGCAAGCCTAGCAAACACCGGCGAGCGCTGAAGCACGTTGATATCATTGTGTGATCCAGCCATGCCAAAGAAAGAGTGCCAGATCCAGAGATCTTGAGACGCCACGGCCTCTAGTATGACAGTGCAAGCCCTGACATGTCCCTTATACTGCCCTTGCCAAGCAAAAGGGCAATGCTTCCACTCCCAGTGCATGCAGTCTATGCTGCCAAGCTTCCTCGGGAAGCCCCTGCTAGCATTCATCGCCAACAAACAGGTTGTATCTGCAGCTGTCGGCTCTCTCAAGTACTCAGGGCCAAACACAGCAATCACAGCCTTGCAGAACTTATACAGGGACTCTAGGCATGTAGACTCGCTCATACGGACGTACTTGTCAATGAGATCACCGGGCACTCCGTATGCAAGCATTCGGATGACGGCAGTGCATTCTGATAAGAGGAGAAACCAATCTTGCCGACGGCATCCTCTTTGCACTCGAAGTAGTCATCATAGCCGACCACTCCCTCTCTAATACGGTTGAAAACATGCCTACTCATACGGAACCGGCGGCGGAATTTGTGATGTTTGAACAACAGGTTTGTTGTATCAAAGTAGTCCTTCCAGAGAAGGAAATGCCCGCTCTCTCGGTTACGATTCAACGCCGGAAGGTGGCCCGGAATGGAGCCACGGAACAACGGCCGCTGGTTGTTGAGGTGGTGATGGACCAACACGGCAGCCAATATCTCCTCCTCGTCGTCGGACGATGAATCGTCGGAGTCGCAAATGAAATTGTGGAAAAAGAACTCGTCGGCGGAGTCCATTTTCGTACCTTGGCAAACTGTCGAACAGCTTGCGGGCGTCGAAGAAGGAGACGGCCGGCGAGGGGAGACGCGGCGCCCACAGACCAGCTAGCTGCCCTGCCGGCGTCTGACGAGTGTGACGGCGTCCGACGAGCGTGCCGGTCGTATGTGGCGGGGGCGGCGAGGCGTCTTCTTGGTCGCGGGCGGCTGTGCGGTGGGGGAAGCGGCGGCGGGAACTAGTTTGTTCCCCGGCGGCGGGGGGCGACTGGGAGCAGGGGCGGCGTTGTTGGGCGGATGTGGAGGCGGCGGCAGCTGGAAGAGTCGCCGCAAAAATGGGCGGTGGCGTCGGTGACAGAGGAGGCGGGGGGCGAGGGTTGCTTGTTGGCCGGGGGGAGGGAGGCCAATGTGCCACAGACCAGCGGGCCCGGGGACAGGAGTAGGCGACCGCGCGCGCGTCCGTCGCGTGTCCGCGGCGACACAAATCAGGCTAAAAAATGGGCCAGGAATGGGTCGCCCGCGGACGAAAAACGGACACGCGTCCGTTTGGGTCGGCGCGTTGGGCCTCCTTTTCTGTCCGCGCCGACCCAAACGGATGGCCGCAGACGAAATGGGTCGCCCCATTGGAGTTGCTCTTACTTTTCTCGTCAACTTTAATATTTTTTCATTTCAATCAAAACAATTTATTTATTCTCTTTCTTGGTGCCTCTCCAAAATTCGCTTCCGCGGCGGGTTTCCCGCTCTCCTATCTCTGTCTTCCCGAACCCCTTAACCTAATGCACATTTCGCAACTTATCATCTAAAATGAGGATAACAACAATGATAAAAAAAAGTATTTAATAATAATGCAACTAAATATAATTGTGCATAGCAAGTAGTTGTACTTGTTTGTAATATCTACTCCCTCCGTTCCTAAATACAAGTCTTCTCACAGATTTTACTACGTACTACATACGGATCAAAATGAGTGAATCCACACTTCAAAAAATGTCTATATACATCCGTACGTAGTTTGTTGCGGAATCTCTAAAAAAGGCTTATATTTCGGAACGAAGGGAGTATCCGTTTCCGGCTACAAATTTTTGGGGTGTACCATCTTAACAATCACGGATTAAAATGCAGCCTCCCTCTCCGCTGTGATCTTCCATTTCACTCGATCTTTGGGGGATGGTGTCAGCGTGCAAGTTGAAAACTTTGGACTCGTCTTAATATGTCATTATATATATGATGGGTAGGTGGTGATTGGCATTTTGGCATTGTCATGTGGATAGATACTTTGGCTTCACCGCGTGTGTAGGCTTTGAAACGGCATCTATTCCTTGCCTTTATCATCCATCTTTTTTTCACCTTTTATCCTTTCTCCTACAGAAAGTACACTTGGGCTTGGGGATCTTGTGGAATAGCATCACGCGGGTCTAGAATAGATGCGCACAGTTTATTTACTCGACCGAAACTTACTTTTATTCGATTCTGTCTCTTGAGACAGCTAGGTTACTAGTGGAAGGTTTCAGCTAATCCCAGTCCTACTACCCAAATTAATTAATTAGACGGATGCCCATCAGCAAAAGAAAAATGGCGATTAGTACGTAGTGGTACAGCTTCCGAATCATGCCCTTGAGTACCACCATGCTAGAGCCATTCATCCGTCTATTGATTGGCGCATTGAAAGGCAGGCCTGAGTTTCGGACAGGAGACTGTTCCAAAGCAGAGCAGGTTTAGTACTAGTGGTAATAATTACTGTGCTGTCTCGCGCCGTACTGTCCTCGCATACTGTTCTCGCCCCTACAGGATAGAAAGCTAATGAGCTTTACTGAGTCACTAATGGCCCACCTGGCCACAGTTTCTGAAGGCTTTCAAGCCAGTTAATTGTCACTAGCTAGCGTGTGGACGCCAATCCCTTAACAGCTCTCCGTACGCCGGTGGTGGGGTCTCTGAAACCATCTCTTGAAACCATAGCACCAGCATTTCCAGCACCAACTGAAAGGGTGGACATTCAAATCGGCTCACATGAGAATATGCTTTCCTGGGTGACACCAATGTTTAAAAAAAAAGTATACACATGTACGCGTCAGCAAAACTCAATGTTGCCTCTTGGCCCGAGGCGCAGGAAAGCTCGTGTCGGAGTAATCTTGAAAAAACCAAGGCATTTGTATTTGTATAAGCAGCGACCAGAAAGCCATCGATCGTAGACCAAAAAAGCCGGCGACCACAATCTCGAGAGATCACCGTTCCGGAGAAGCTAGTAGTACATCGAGAAGGGCCGAGAGATAATCCTTCGGCCAGACGGAGATGGGAGACACCAAACTCGCAAGTTCCCCAATGTAATTTTGAAGATTTTGTTTTCTGAAAAAGGCAATAGTTTCGACTAGTCTCCCAGTAAATAAAATAAAACCAACTAAAAAGTAATAAAATAAAATAAAAGGTGTCACCGGACATGTGGGACTAGCGCCACTCGCGCCTTCGGCCTATCCAAGGCCGTGTGAAGCGTGCGTGGGTTTGGGTGGCGTTTATCCAACCGTCACGCCGGATGCACCGAAAAGAAATTGTCAAGTATCAGCTCCAACATGGAAAGCATGCCGTGACACCATCACTGTCGCTTGTGGCCTTGGCGCTTTCGCCACTGCGATATGATGAATGCACCTGCGAAATGCGAAGAAGTATGACCAGATTCATTCGCCCGTATCATATGGCCTCCAAATGCTACTGAAGCAGAATCTGCAAATACATCAGCCTGGCCTGGATGCGGTTTACAGTTAAAAACAAAGCATTTACAGAGAAAGGGCTTAATTCTGCAAGTAGTATAATGGAAGAGAGGACTGAATGGATGGCCTGGGGCCGAAACCCATCTGATATTGAATAAACGAGTGCTTCTTGCCGACCAGCAACCCGGATATACATAGATCAAAAGCACTGGAGTGATTGTTACAGCATAATATGACACAGCCTACAATCCATAAGCAAATCTCTGACTGGTTTTGACTGAAATATATAGCTGAGAAAAACGCTGGAATTAATATCTCTGACGGATTATTATTTTTGATTAGAAACACTGAAGACAACCGCGAACGCAGCACTATCTCTCTAAGCAATCCCTCTTATTGCATGGCCAACAACAAAAGGAAATAAATGGTCTCTGCATTCCCAGTGCCTCGCCTATCAACACCTTGCTGAAACTGGAGGTCTGAAACTAGCGCAGTTCGCACCGAAACATTTCTTCTGTCCGAATCATCCTGTGTTAACTGTTACAGAAAACAGAGATGACGAAAGTGCGTCGGTCAGACACATTCGATGTTGGCAATATGCTGAACAAATCCCTTGCGGTCTCCTTCCAGCTGCGCGGCGAAGTCCCTCGGCATGTTCCGCGCATACAGGTGCTGAAGCGACCTGAGGTACCCGAGGCCTTCAGGCACGGCTTCCAGGCTCCAAAGCTCACGAAGCTCTAGGTATGTCAAGTTGGTCATGGAGCCATCGCTTATCTCAACTGAACTCAGATTGTCCAGCTTCCCTAGGAACAGCCGCTTGAGCTTGGGAAACCATCCAGAACAGAACGCCAGGGACTCCCCGTCATACGCACAATAGAGGTTGAGGTAAACTAGGTTCCCCATTTCAGACAAGGATTTGAGCGGGTCCTGCGCCAGCCCGGACCAGCGCATTGTCAGGACCTTGAGCTTGTCAAACCCCTCGGATACCGGAAAGAGCACCCCGTTCTCCAGCTTGCCCGTCAGGTAAAACTTCTCCAGGTTTCTGAGCGGCTTGAACTTGTCCAAACTGAGGACTTCGTCGTTTTCGCCGCGAGTTCCGACCGCCAGTTTAGTCAGGACGGTCATCTTCCCTATCGAAGTCCACAGGTCCCCGCCGTAGCTTGGAAGGACTGCCGTGATGCCCAGGCTTCTTAGCTGCGTGAGGCACCCCAGATTCTGAACCAAATCTTTGTTGGCCTTCACCTCTCGGAGAGTTTGCAAGTGCTTGAGCATGCAGATGCTACCAGTGACTGATGTGCCATACAGATCGTTGCTCACAGACAAGTGCCGGAGGCTTGAGAGCATCGCTATTTCACGTGGCAGCTCCATCACACGAGCAAACCTGAGGTGCAACGACTGCAGTTTCTTGAGCCTCGCTATTGATCTTGGTATCGTCTTCACTTTCGTACGCGAGAAATCAAGGTAGTGCAGATTGAACAGACCAGCTGTGATGGCTTCCGGGATGTGCTCGAGGAGGGAGTATCTGAGGCACAACACCCTTAGCAGCCTGAAATTCGATGAAGCGGCGCAGATCCATGGAACCGGCACATTCCTGTCGAACAACAAAAATGAGCGCAGATGTTGTGAAGCTGGGCCTGGCTGAAAGACCTGGCCTCCACAATGCACTGATACACGGCTTGCTTCGTCGCCGCCGTCTGTCACGTCTGGGTTATTCCAGATAAGAGCGAACCTCTCTTTTCTTGATATGGTCAGCGTCATTTCTCTCACAAGATCATGCACCTGAAATCTTTTTGGCCTTCCGTACTCATTCCTTTCCGTCACTTGAATCAGTGAGCGCTGAGCAAGTTCTTTGAGGTAATCCTCGGCGACTTCCTCCAGTGTCGTCTCTGTTCCACGATCCTCGATGAAACCTTCAGCTACCCACACTCTGATTATCCATTTCCGTCGTATTGGGTAATTTTCCGGGAATAACCCACAGTACAAGAAACAGTTCCTCAAGTGGCTTGGAAGATCATCCAAGCTTAGCTTCAGGAAACTTGAAACCCGATTCAGCTCTGGATTATTTGTTAGTTGCCAATTCAGTTGATTGTAGAATAGTTTCCACTCATGTTCCTCCATTTCTCTGTAAGATAGGAGACTCCCTATAGCTACTATAGCGAGGGGCAAGCCTTGGCATCTCTCCAGAATTTTTTCTGCCCAGGGAACAAGACCTTGAGGGCATCCCGATGTTGCCCTGTTTTGCCTTGAGAATGCTTTTCTGCTGAAGAGGTCCCATGATTCTCTTTGTGGAAGAAGACCAATTCTGATAGTCTGGTTGTCCTCTGCAAATGATGCAACAGCTTCTGTGCGAGTAGTAATGATGACTCTACTTCTGCACTTATTCTTGACAAATGCTCGTTCAAGGAATAACCAAGAATCTCTATTCCACATGTCATCCAAGACAACAAGGTATCTCTTGTTCCCAAGGTAACTGTGGATTTTATCCACCAAATCTGTTGGATCAGTTGTACCAGCGTGCTCATCAGGGATACAAAGTTGGTTGATCAGTTTACTTAGAAGATCTTCAACGGGATAATTTGGTGATACCGTGATCCAAGCATAGCAATCGAAGTTCTTTCTGATTTTTTGTTTCCTATAGATGCTGCTTAAAAGAGTTGTTTTGCCGGACCCACACATTCCACAGATGGAGATAATTGTACGATCCAAACCATCATCATCTATGCATTGTGTCAACTTTTTTGCTTCATCTTCATTTCCTATGATTTCTTCATTGTCATTATCATTTAAGTAGGAAGAATCAGACATGTACATCTTACGAGTAACATTGTGGCGTGAAGATCCACCCCCAAGTCCAACAGCTACTGTTATGCCGTATCTTTCTTTCACAGTTGATAGATTTTGAAGTCTTTCTTGTACTTGTTTGAGCTGAGCAGAAATATATTTCCATGCCTTCACCCTCTTTGATCGACGGAGTGCCTTATTCAGAAGACCTTCTGCATTGTCCATTTTTCCAAGGAGAAATGAATATTCGTCGATGATATCCTCAACTTCAGAGGCAATCTTCCTTATGTGCCTCAGCCATGCTTTGAGAATTTGGTTATTTTCACTATATGGATCTACTTGACTTATGAAGGCCTGCATGATCTCAAATTCAATCTCAATTTGTTTCATCCTGTTTTCTGTTTCAAGTAAAATGTTGCCTTCCTTCCCCAATTTCAACCTAATTGCATTCAGTGCAACTCCTCCAAAGGTAGCTGTGATTTTCGAAAGCACAACAAGTATCAGACCTTCTGCCATGATTCCTGACTTCACTACTTCAGCTGGTTGACCCCTCCCGTCGGTGATTTTATAACTGCCAGGAAATGAGGAAAATCACTTTGTAAGACACCACAATGAGATACTTAATCAACAAAGAGGATACTGTTTTCAAAGCCATTGACGTCCCTTTTACATCATCAGATTATTTTCTTGTTCAGTAGCTATGAGGTAATGCTATTATTGGAAAGCATACACAATGAGATAATTCTATTATTGGGAGGCATCACGAACTCAGTCCCCTAGGTCATGTGATTGCCAATCTCCTTGCTGCTTAGGACCTGTTTGGTTCGCATAATTCTAAACACATAGGAATATGATACGAATGCATGTGCAAACTAGATGATCGGAAAACACATGAACTTTGTAAACTTGAGTGTTTGATTCACAAGAATAGAGGAAACATAGAAATCCTAATAAACATGGTCAAATCAAAGTCAAACTACGTAAAAAGTATAATTAGAATGCTATTATGTCACTAAGGATCCCAATCTCGTTCTTCGTGCATAGAAAATTTTAAAAACCAATCCAAGTGGATGGTAGGATTTCCGCGTTTTTCTTTTAAAATGAGTTCAAAGGATTCTCTCCTTTTTATTTGCTCCATTGAGCCAAACGTACAAATAGTGCTACCATAGGAAAAAAATATTATTGCTACTCCCTCCGTTCCTAAATATAAGACCTTTTAGAGATTCCACTATGGACTACATGCGAAGCAAAATGAGTGAATCTACACTTTAAAATATGTCTATATTTGGTTCCAGGGCAAAAATGGATTGGCTGAGGGTATCCCCAACCACCTCGTTAGGGATAGTCATTTGTTGTTATTTCGTTCGGTTGGATAACCAGGTCTCTCCCCAGCTTAAAAAATCTAGACATTTTCATGCACCAACTAGCTAGCAGCAGAAAAACTAGGAAGATATAAGTCAATCGTGGCACAAAAGAGCAGCAGCACGGTGCTTTTCCGTGCTTGTCGCAGAGAAAGAGAGAGGTCAGATCGGAGCACAGAAGAGGGCAGAGGAGACATGCTTGGCCATTCCCGCCGCCTGCGCTCGCCAAACCGCGCCGCTCGCGCTGACCGTTCCCCGCCGTCTGCGCTCGCCAAGCCCCGCCGCCTAGTTGCCGGTTCCCCGTCGCCCAGATCCCCCATTTCCCGCCGCCACCGCTCACTATGCCATAAGAGAGAGATAGAGAGATGCGGCACCTCGACGCGCCGCCAGCGCCCGATCCAAAGCTGCCGATGCGCCGCCACTCTTGTTGTTTTCAGACGAGCCGCCGCTCTTTTCCTGTCGTGAGAGGTGAGAGAGGGGCGGCGGTCTCTGTTCGTGAGGTGAACTGAAGCGGAGCGAGCATGGCTGCCCTACTCGGCCAATTTTCCACGGCAGCAAAAAGGATCGAATATTCGTTAAATCGGGTTATCCCTAACGTCAGATTTTTAGGCATGGTAAATCTAATGTTTCCTATGACAATTTAAATGACGCGGTGATGATAAATTTAATTGCAAGCACGGTAATTTTCTAATAAAAGAAAATGAACTGAGTGGGATTTCTCATGTTCGCCAATTAAATATGCCATCCTAAAAAAACAAAATTTATCATGAAAGACGTTCAATTTGTTATGGTAAAAAATCTGACGTCAGATTTATAGTGGAGTCCTTCCAAATGTATGGCATCCCTTAAAGCGCTACTGCTATGAAGCTTAGCAGTAGCGATTTTTAGAACCAATGTTATTATTACGGAACACCTTATCCACACCCCGGCTCGCGCGCGTCCTCACTCTCCCCCTCACACTCTCACTCGCCCACTCCGCCGCCCGACGTCGCCGTCGTCGCCTGCCGTCGCCACCAAGGTATCTGCCTCCCTCCTCCTCTCGCTGCCCTCTCTCCTCCCTCTGGCGGCCCTCCTCTTTCCTCCCTCCTCGTGCCAGCGGCCCTCCTCCCCTCCTCCCTCGTCTGACCGCCGCCCTGCTCCCTGCTCCCTCCTCCCACTGCCCTCCTCTCTCCTCCCTTCCCCAGCCGCTCGAACCCCTCACTCCTCCCTCCTCCCTCCTCGTCCTCCCACTGCCCTCATCTCTTTGTATAAAAATTTAGGTATAATTTTTTTAGTAAAAGAACTTAGTAATAGAAATTTTTAGGTACAGAAATGTATTATACTATATGAGATTTTTTTAAGGTTTTCTCAATAGAATTGAAAAAAATAAGTAAATGTAGGTCTTTTGAATAGAATAGGATTTTTTCTAAGTTATGTGAAATTAGAGCATTTTTCTATGATTCAAGAAGTAGATAGTAGTTAAAAAAACCAAGGCATTTTTCTATGATTTATGAGGATATATAGATAGATGGATGGACAGATGTTAGGGCTAGAACTAGGGTATTTTTAGTAAGAGAAAAGTATGTTTTTGGTCCCTCAAGTTCCCACAAAGTATAGACTTGGTCCCTCATGATTTTTTGGTATACAATTGGTCCCTCAAGTCTCAAAACCGGATAAGTTTGGTCCGAAACCAGATTTTGAGCACGTTGACCGGTTTTGACCGCCACAAAACCGCCTGATGAACAGTAATTTAAAAAGAAACTTCAAAAAAATCTGAAATTTTTTGGGGTCGAATATGCTTACATGCGCAAGATGGGAACAAAATTTCGGGCTCTTTCAGCACTCGAGGAGCTCGTGGCAAAAAAACAAAAATATCTGCCTAATGAATAATAAATTAAAAATATCAAAACAAAATCAAAAATTCTGAAATTTTTTGGGGTCCAATATGCTTACGTGCGCAAGGTGCGACCAAATTTTTGTCATGAAATGACATCGGACGGGCTCTGGTAAAATTTTGTCATTTTTTGAAGTTTTTTTTAATATAGTATTCATCGAGCGGTTTTGTGGCGGTCAAACCCGGTCAACGTGCTCAAAATCTGGTTTAGGACCAAACTTATCCGGTTTTGAGAATTGAGGGACCAAATGTATATCAAAAAATCTTGAGGGACCAAGTCTATACTTTGTGGGAACTTGAGGGACCAAAAACATACTTTTCTCTTTTAGTAAATGTATATAGGTCTTTTCAATTTTTAGGGTTAGAACAAGGTATTTTTAGTAAATGGTAGGGTTAGAAGTAGGATGTTTTAGACATAGGGTTTCACTAAGTCCTAAGATGGGGATAATAATGTTTTTGTTTATATTTTGTTTTTGCAGAAATCAAGAAGCCCCTGCATCATCCCCGCCGTCGTCCCCGTCACCGACCAACTCCGACCTCGAGGTGAGAAAGAGCGCTATCCCGATGTCGTTGATGATGTAGATGTTTTGATAGTTGTAGTAGAGTAGTAGCTACATGAGTGGCATATGTTTGCAGGAACACCTCACAGTGGCCTATGTTTTGCCGGAGTGCTGATTAATTTTCACTCCAGCAAATTTCAGGCGCTCGATATATGTCCTTTTTAGTAACGGTCATGCCGGTTTTTCCGTGAATTTTGGCATGACTTGTGCTAGAATATGTAGGAAATATCGAGTCGCCCGGATTTTGTAGAAAGATAATTAATCGACATTTTGGGTTGACTTTAAGTCTGTCGAGGCTCCATACATGACAGTCAACAAATGAGTGAGGGAGAAAATCTGCACCATATATGAAAGAAGAAGAATCCCGACTGTTGTCGTGGGGGTCGTTTCTCCTTCTTCTCCTTCTGCTAGACCTTTGTTATGCACTAGGGGAAGGAGGAGTAACGACCATCACCGACGGTCGAAAAATCAGTGAGGGAGTGTGTCCACCATATATGAGAGAGGACAAAGAATCCCAACTGTTGTCGTGGGGGTCGTTTCTCCTTCTTCTCCTTGTGCTAGACATTTGTTATGCACTAGGGGAAGGAGGAGTAACGACCATCACCGACGGTCGTAAATGTCAGAGAGGAATCAGTAAGGGAGAGTCTCCACCATATATGAGAGGACGAAGAATCCCGACAGTTGTCGTGGGTCGCTTCTCCTTCGTTCCCGTGTGCTAGACATTTTGGTGTAATGCACTTGAGAACGAAAGGAGGAGCGACCATCACCAACGGTCGAATTTATACACCACGTGAGCTAAGAGTTTTCAAGAAAAGACTCGATAGACCGATAGTCAACCCGTGATGAATAATAATGATCTAATTTAGTTTTTGTAGTACATATATTGAATTGTACAAGTTTAATCTTTGAATTATGAACTTAGGAAATGTCTGACGACGACGGTAGGCTCGCGGAGTGCGACTGCTGCGGCGATGACCGGGGTCTGTGCGAAGGTCGGCGCTTCAGTATTAAGCTCGACGAGACCTTTGATGTTGAAACGGTATGTAACGACGACAAGTGTTTTTTCGTAATTAAGCACGACTTCTACTTCTTCAACGTGTAATTTTCGTCTTTTACAATTCGACTAGCTTATCCCATATCATGCAAGACGCTATGTCTTGAAGAGGATGGATTTTGAAGATCATGAAAGTATGGAAACAAAGATAGTTCACCTAAGGACCCATCATGGTTATGATTTTGCTGTAAATCTATACGATTCTGAGAACATATCCCATTTTGGTTACCCGAATTGGGAAGCACTTTGCAAGACGTATAATTTTTATGAGGGTATGCTTGTCACCTTGGATCTTGGTGGTCCTGACATCGACGAAGAGAATATGGACATTTGAGTCCTTGTTGATACGCTTCCAATTCTACCGCTATGTGAGTTTCTCAAACATAGTTATTAAGTAATTTATATTGTTTATTTCAAAATAGTTGACAGCTTATTTCCATTGACATCATATTTTCATTCTTCAAAAAATGTACGGAAGATGGTAGATAGAACCTACTACACGGATGGCGCGGAATTAACTTATCAGGAGAAAGATCATCTTATCTTATTTATTATTGATGTTGAGAATTACAATATCAATTATCATGTTCCTGCATATTATGGTCAATACGTGCCACTAGTGCATGTGCTGACCTAGGGTAACATCTATGAAGATGTCATGGTAAGATTTTTTACTATCATGACATCCGTGCATCTTTTGCATATATTCTTCTAAAGCTAAACTACATTGTTAACTACGATGTTATTATTATGTTTTTCAACAGAAAATCCTGAAGGATTGTGTGCCTGCTCTAATGTTTCCGAAAGGTCGCCTTGATGTTATGAGCTTACGGCCAGGTCATCCTAGGCTTCACTGTTGTTCATACCGGATTTCTAAAACCAATGAAGACATGACAATTAAAGATTGGAAAAAATGTATGAACAATCATAGGGAGCTACTTGGAAGCAACATTGTGCGAAGCGCAAGAATTAATCTTCATTCTTCATAATGGAGACTCAGGGCCTATCTTGTTTTATGCTATTTTACCTTAGAGAGGGTAATTAGGTCCTAACTAATACTCATGATCATGTTGTAAGAACAATTAATTAGGGTTGGTTAGATGACTATGATGATGATGAGTATGACTTGTTATTATGATAACCAGTAGAAGTTGTATGATGATGATGAGTAGGACTTATTATTATGATACCAATGATAAGTTATTTATTATTATGATGATGCATGATGCTAAGTTGTTAACTGAGCATGATGAGTTATTATATATATATATCAGTGAGTGATCTGAACATGATTAGATTTAAGTGGAGGTAACATGTGGTGCACATCGAAAGTACTACTAATCCAAACTAGATCAAATTTGAATTAGTTGTACTTTCGACATGCACCACATGTTGCCTCCACTTGAATCTAATCCACATTCATTTCACCCACTATTATATATAATAACTAATCATGATCATAAAATCATATGATGAAAGTACTATATATAAAACCTATACAAATACAGTGACAATAAGCTGCATTTTCAAAAATACTGGAAAATTTAGCAGTAGCGCTTTTCCCTACCGCGCGCTACTACTACTTACTATTGTCAGTAGCGCTTTTCCATAACGAGCGCTACTGCTAACTAGGTATAGCAGTAGCGCTGAAAGATCAGCGCTACTGCTACTAGTTAGCTGTAGCGCGTTACTGGTAGCACTTGTACAAGCGCTACTGATAGCTATAAAACAAATGCTACTATTAGGGTTATCCCTAGTAGTGATATCAAACAGAGTCCAAACACGATGAGACTTTTTGACGATTTTTTTCTAGACATAAGAGACCCTAGAAGCTTCAGGAGAGGACTAGAAGACCTACGAGGAGACGGTAAGGAAACAGGGCGCGCCCTGGGGGGACGCGCACCCTGATGTCTTGTGGGCCCATCATGGCTCTGTCTGACCTAATTCCAGCGCTATAAATTCCCAAATATTGGAAAAACCCAAGAAAGCACCAACGAAACAACTTTTCCGCCGCCGCAAACTTTTGTTCTTTCGCGGTCCCATCTGGAGGCCATAGCCTATACTCTGTCAGAGTGGAAATCGATCACGGAGGGCTTCTACATCAACCTTGCTGCACCTCTGATGATGTGTTAGTAGTTCCCACTGGACCTATGGGTCCATAGTGATTAGCTAGATGGCTCTCTCTCATTGATCTTCAATACAATGTTCCTCTTGGAGTTCTATTCAATGTAATCTTCTTTTGCGGTCCGTTTGTTGGGATCCAATGAATTGTTTGTTTATGCACATTATTCATCGAAAGTAATTGAGTCTTTTCCGTACTTTATTATGTGTGACTGTTATAGCTATTTAATGCTTTCTGATCTATCCGTTTGGTTTGGCCAACTAGATTGATTTATTTTCAGTGGAAGTGGTGTATAGTAGTAGGTTCAATCTTGCGGTGTCCTCATTCAGTGACAGAAGGGGTAGCGATACACGTATTTCTATTGTTACTACTAAGAGGACAACGACAGGATTTAATCATATTGCTTGGTTTTATTCTGTCTACATTATGTCATCATACTTCATGCATTAATTTGTTTGTTAAGAACTTAATATGTAGAGAGGCAAGCATATAAGCGCTCTCTAAGTGGAGTAATAGTAGTAGATGTAGGCAGAAATCGATCTACTTGTCATGGACGTAATGCCTATGTACATGATCATATCATGAATAACATCATAACTATGCGCTTATCGATTGCTCAACAATAATTTATTTACCCACCGCATGCTATTTTTATGAGAGAGATGCCTCTAATGAAAACTATGACCCTATATGACTATTTTAATCATATTAATAAAATAAAAAATACAGTGCTGCAATTTATTTATTTCTATTTTATTTTTTAATTTATCTATCAACTACTATCAGATTTGGCCCTTGCAATTAACGAGTACAAGGGGATTGACAACCTTCTTGTCCGCGTTGGGTACAAGTATTTGCTCTCCTGTATGTAGGTATTGTCGATGGTTTGTTTGCGTGAGTCTCCTATTGGTTCGATAATCTTGGTTCTCTACCGAGGGAAATACTATCCGCTACTATATTGCTTCACTCTTCCTCTTCGGGGAAAATCCCAACGCAGCTCACAAGTAACATAGGGCAAGAATATTAAATGGTTATGTAGGCGGAGAGGGAAAATACATTGTGACAAAAGCCATGATTTGGCATGCCACTGTGTACCTAAAGACATATGCCCACCTAGTAGATTTCTCTTAGCTATTTTAAAAGGAGTAAAACTGAAAAAATCTCTAAATGGTGTAATCTTGATACACTACGGGAAACAACTAATTTGTCATCAGGAGGCATCTTTGCCGTCAGCTTTTCGTCGGGCAGACGGCAAAGAAAGGGTTTGCCGTCAGTAGCAGACGACAACGAAAAACAGACGGAAGAATAAACTTTGCCGTCCACAGAGAAAAACACAGACGGCAAAGAGCTCACTTTGCCGTCTGCAATAAAAATCACAGACGACAAAGAACCTTTGCTGTCTGTGTTTGTTTTGGCAGACGGTAAAAAATCTTTGCCGTCTGTGTTTTTTTGACAGACGGCAAAGTGAGCTCTTTGCCGTCTGTATTTTGTTTCGCAGACGGCAAAGAAGAAGCACACCATGCGGATCGATCACACGGATCGATGACTTGGCAACATCCTAGACGCATATCCCACCCACTCTGAGCCGTCGGACGCACGCTCCCACCGACCGCCACGATGCACGCGGCCCCGCGCACGCCCCCACCCACGATGCCATGACCGTACCTGCCCCACGCCCCCACCCACGAGCCACGACTCCCAGTCCCATCTCCTTCTCCCCGTGCTCCCTCCTCTCTCCATCACGCACGCTCTCTCCTGCTCCCTCATCCCTCCTCCCTCGAGCAGCCACACGCCGCCGGCCAATGCCCACCCGCGAGCAGCCGCACACTGAGCCCAGCGCCCGTCCGTCCCTGAGGAGCCGCACACTGCGGCCGACGACCGCGAGCCCGTCCGTCCTCCGCGGCGCCCAGCATCCTTCCTTCCGTCCGCCACGTCGCCAGCGCCGTGTGAAGCTCCACCTCGCGAGCTCGTCCTCACCCGCCGGCTGTCCGCACCCCAGCTCCTCCAGCCGCGCACCCGAGCCCGTCCGACGTCCACACCCCGAACTTCGCCTTGCGAGGTTCGCCGGTCGAGCACTGCCCATCCCCGACCACCCTCGCGTGCCTCCTCGCGGCACCGGAGCGAGTCAGCTCCCTAGCACGGCTGGGCCAGAGCGGCACGGCTCAGCAGGGCCGTCGCCGGCGGTCGAGCACCGCCCATCCCCGACCTCCCTCGCGTGCCTCCTCGCGACACCGGAGCGAGTCAGCTCCTGAGCGCGGCTGGGCCGGAGCGGCGCGGCTGAGCAGGGCCGAACGACGGCGCAGCGAGCGGAACACGGCAGAGTGGTGCGGTGAGCGTCG
Organism: Triticum aestivum; assembly: GCF_018294505.1. NCBI lineage: Eukaryota > Viridiplantae > Streptophyta > Magnoliopsida > Poales > Poaceae > Triticum > Triticum aestivum. The sequence goes on from NC_057799.1 coordinate 534,273,754, forward strand.
GGGCCGGGCGGCGGGGCGAACAGAGCACTACAATGGAGAAGAAGGACCCGATTGATTTTTACTTTTACTTTTTAGGGTCCTTTGTGTTAATTTCCAGGACTATTCTATAACATTAGTTTTTTCAGGATCATGTTTGCATTTTGTACTGGACTAACATTGAATGAAAGGCAATAAACACGGCTGGGCCTTTCCCTGTTAAAAAAAAGAAGAGAAAACGTAGGCAGTGCACTGCATGCGTTGGCCGCATCCCTGGGATGCTAGTTTTTTTTTTAAATTGACCCCTTTCTTTGCCGTATGTGATATACAAGGCTGACGGCAAATCTGGGAATAGCTGATGGCAAAGATGTAGTCCGGCTGACGGCAAAAGTACTTTTCTTTGCGGTATGTGATTTATCAGGCTGACGGCAAAGCGGATTTGGCTGACAGCAAAGTCTTTGCCGTCTGTCCGATAAAAAGCTGACGGCAAAGTATTCTTTGCCGACTTATCTTTGCCGTCTGCTTCCTGACGGTAAAATCTTTGCCGTCTGTGATCCACAGACAGCAAATTACTTGTTTCCTGTAGTGATAAAATGTGCTCAAATGGTTAATTAACGCAAAAATTTATCAAAGCAAAGGGTAACGTAAAAATTTAGCAAAGCAAGGGTAAAATCTAGAGTTCACTCTATAAATGAAGTAGCAAGGTTTTAGCCAGTTCTCTGATTTGTTTCTCAAGTTAACAAACGACAATCCCATGCCTTTCGCCAAAAGAGAGATAAGGAAGGAGCCAACGATTCTAATGTCAATAATAGAAATTGTTATAGTGCCTCTCGGAATGGAGTATGAGTGCTTTGTTATCTAGAGATGATGTACCAGGTGTTGCCACGGGAACTGGTTTATTTTAATGAGATTTAGTTGTATGAATATTAGTAGTTAGGTTTTTTTCCGGGCATATTAGTTAGATTAAAAATATGAAATCAAAACTGGAACGCATATATGTTATTGTACAACCTTGATTATTGTATTGCCATAGGATATTTATTAAATATGACTAGCATGCATGGTGTATGTTAAATATGATTTTTTTTTCTTTTCATGCAAGGTGACATTTTGAGTTGACATATCTCTACCTAATATTAAAGGGAGGATTGTTTCTCCACATCCAATCAAATGTTTTGTACGTTATCCCTTTTTTTCGTATGTCGTCCTATTTTTTTTCCTTCGTACGCGCCCAACCCGCCCACACGTCTTCCTGTTTTTGCCCTCTCCGTACGCGCCCCGCCAACCCGCAAAAAATAAAGTGCTTCAGGTGGGACTCGAGCCCAACTCATGAAGAAAGAGTCCGGCCGCACCAACCAGTCCACCTACCTATTGTGTTATTTGAGAAAGAAGAGGAAGACATCCCAGTCAAAATTCATTTTATTTGCAAGTTTCGCGGCAGTGGAGGCAAAAGAATGAAGTCATCCCAAATCGCTGCACTGGTGCTCTGTATTGAGGAAGGTCGCGCATGCATTGGCAAGGGTTGAGCCATATTCGATTCATTTTTGGGAGTTAAGGCAGAACAAACCCAAATAGTTGAATTGGACCTGCTCAAATACCAAATAGTTGAATTGGACCTGCTCAAATACGGAATCGCGGTTTGGAGCTCGTATACAAACACTCAAATGCATGGTTCGATGGCCATGGCGGAACAACACAACTTGGTTCACTGCTATAAACATGCCCAAGTTCATGTTAGAGATGAAGAAGGTGGACGGTGGCGACAGTGAAGTGTATGCAGTTTAAGTTGAGTCAACAAGTTGATGACCACACACCTTAATTTAATTTTGCATTAATAATTATTATTGTGAGCGCTCAATAGAGAAATACACCGACTGGTGTATTAAGACATGATTGGCGTTCAAGCACATGAACATGTATATGCGGTTCCAGCACACAAGGAATCACAAGCGGGTGAAGGTAGGGGCTCGAGAAATCAGCATGGCGAGTGTGATGACCAAGATCACCGCCTTGGAACTGATCACAGTGGATGAAATAGGTGGGCAAGTGATCATCATGAAAGATGATGACGAAGAGGAGAAGTGACAACACAGATGACTCGCTATGGGTGTGTGAGAGTTTGTTTCTCCCGTTGCAACGCACGGGCATTTGTGCTAGTATAGTCAATAGAGATCAACTATCTAGGTATACTAGACGAGGCACACACAAATGAATAAGAGAGTTGAAAACCATACAGCCTATCCGGTTGACCGGGCGGTGGAGGTGGCACCGGTCCTTGTTACTCCTGAGTGTTCACGCAAAATACTTCTGGCTCGTCGTCACCAGCGAAGCTCCAGGTGAACTCCGGCCGGGACGTTCTCCTCTCTATGGCACTCTTATCTATTTAATTTTTAGACAAAAGCCTTTCAACCCTGTTTTATAGAAGCAAAAGCACCGGAGGTACCAGTTTTGCAGAACGAGGCTGGCACTCCACATATAACCTCAGGAGGAAATGATACGTAAGTGCGTACGTGACCTCGCTTGAGATGGAGACAAGACAGAGGCTGAGAACGCGAGGCTGGCACTCCATATATAACCTCGGGGAACGTAAGTACGTGACCTCATTGTGGATGAATTGACGATGACGACGACGAGGACGACGACATTAACAACAGAAACAACAACGTACGATGGTCTTATCACAGGCGCCACGCTCATCAAAACTAGGTTCAATTGGTCGAGGGTGATAATTTGCTTGGTCTTAGTATGTTCTGTACTATGTTGAGACGAGGCTTGTTTTTTACACGATGCATATACAAGAAAATGTTGGGACGAGGATGCTTCCTGCTCACGTTGGAGTTGAAGGAGAGAGTTAGATCTTGACAACAAGTAAGAGAAGTAAGCCTACATTTTATATTTATTTTCCTATCGATATGTTGCAGTTGCATCGTTGTTGTAAACAATTCATGTTGTTCTCTGTGCCAAAATAAGCAAATAAATCTAGTTGGCGCATCCACTGATCCAGAAAGAGACCATATTCCATTTGTATCCCCGCCGCGCGCTATTTTATAATGATTTTCTACTGGTTTAGTTTCCGCCGCCATACAACAAAGCCATGCCCTAGTTTTTCTTCCCGCTGCCGTATTATTTTCTATCTGTCGCCACCTAAAATCTGCCGGTAGAAGACAAAATGTTTCGGTCAGCACTACTTCATTTTTGAGTTTCACAATATATATATTGCGAAAAGAGTTTCCCAATTTTTCCGATATACAAATTATGGTCTACATTTGATATACAAGTTTAGGATAATTCTTAACGTCACTTTATTATTTGATATTATATTTCTAAGTCACATTCATATATTCCTTAGTTCCTTTTGAAGTAATGTTCCTTGATTTATCCCGACAAGCTACCAACAACCTTCTGCCTGTGCTAACCGTACAGAAAGCTACAATTGTTGTGATATGAGAGGTGAGGTTTATTGATCTTTTTTTTTGTGAAAGCAGGTTTATTGATCTTTGTACATACATATTCCTATGTCACGCTATTTTTTTGTAAATGCATAATCATATTTTGTGTTGCACTACATATAGTGGTAGTGGTGCTTTTTCTAGGAGAAGGTAGCCTGTATTATTGCCAGCTTATTCAACTCATGCTGCATGATTATATTGGTGAAAAATGTTGCTGGCGGTTCCTTTCTCCTTAGAGATAATCATCCTGGCCTCATGGGCTATTTGGAACACTCGAAACGATTTTATTTTCAAAGGCATTGTTCCCAATCTCTATAATTGAGAAAATTCAAAGAGGAGCTCAAATGGATCATTTGCAAGGCTCACAGGAAAGAGTACTCCAGCTTTGAAGATTGGTTCGGGTCGCCTCTTTTAGATAGTTGGCCTCTCTTTGGGGTTGTTGTTGTACTATGTATAGTGTTTTTTCCTAGTTTTTATGAACTTCGATGATGGGTTTTTGTCTCATGAGGAGCTTACACGGCTGACAGTGACAATGTGGGCATTTGGACTGCATGTAGAAAGCTAAGGTAGGTGTCTCCGTAGATCATAACAGAGGTACTGCTGCAGCTATTTGTCGTGATAGAGATGACACTTTTCTGGGAGCTTCAGTTTTGGTGATCAAGGGACTGCTAGAATCCTCTAAACTTGAAGCTTTGGCTTGTAGAGAAGCGCTCTTATTGGCAAAAGATCTCAGTTTAAATCATCTACATATAGCATCAGACTGCCGGGAAGTGGTGAAAAGTATCCGTGAGGGCACTGGTGGTTCGTTTGAAGGGATCGTAAAGGAGATTCAGCAGAGAAAACTTCCTTTTATTTCATGTAACTTGTGCATGAATTTGGAGCTACTAATTTTCAAGCTCAGAAAATAGCTAGGGTGTTTTGCTTCCAGAGGGAAGACATATTAGATTGGGTACACCCCACGATGCTCTTGTAATGCCCATGAACATTCAGACTGATTAATAGAGCCTTGCTGTTTTGCTAAAAAAAAGAACAATTTCTTGTATTTTTTAAAATAATAATAAAATTACACGCAGCAATATCTTGTTGTTGTTTCCCTTCAAAAAAGAGCATTAAGCACTAAAGTTTACTTGCAGCTTTCGTACCAGCACAAATAGCTCAAATAGGGTTTGGATGCTTGAAATTTCGGTTTTGCTCCATTTTCCTTCGTTAAGCACTATATGTCAATCCGCAACACATGTTGAATTGTTCTTTTAGCATTAAGTCATTCTTTGTAACAATGAGGGCCATGTGCACAATTCGGTATACGGACCAAATTTGGGCGCACTTCCAAAGTACAAAAAAGTGATTCCCAAAACCAAATATCAAAATCACAAATCATTTTAAAAGACGCTGTTTAATCTAATGTGTATTGCCAGGTGCCTATAACTTACAAATACTATGAAAAAATGATAAAAAGAGAAATTTTATGAAAGTTATTTTTAGACCTCTGAGATGACAGATGAGTCCCCTAGCTTCTTACAACATGCAATTAAACCTTCATAGTGGTAGCCGCATTTACGCGACCAGTCCGGGCCACGCAGGACAAGACCAAATTAGAATCCTTTCCTAGACCTCACCTGATGAGGGAGCTTCTACCATGGGTCTTTTGTTTTTTACCGCGGGCATTAGCCGGCCTGAATCTTATGAAAGTGATATGGAAAGGTGAGGCGGCTGTATCCAAGAAATTATTTTGTCTCTCCCGTCTTCTTGTTCAAACTCTTGTTGAGAGAAACATTATCAGCTACGCGTTGTGCATGGATTCGTCCGACAGCTAGGCTGAGCTTACTTGCCTTACTGGCATGTAAGTAGAATTCTACTTGGCCGACGTCAAACACTTATAAAACCACCTCTACGTCAGTACAACTTTTATGAGCAAAACGAATGAATGAAGCAGATGCGTGGGGGCAGTTCACCATCTCCCGCATCTCCCTTCCCTCACCAACCTCCGTTGCGCCATGACAACGAGCAGTTTGCGGTTGCATGCGCCATTCCTTTCCCTGGCCATACTCGCCTTCTCACTGCTGGTACTTTCATGCGGGCGTTGTGCTGCCCGGGAAGTACCAGGAGAAGGCCACCTTCGGACATGGGACTGGCACTTCATCGAGGGGTTCGTCGTCTGCCTCATCGTTTCCCTACTGGCAGTCCTGCTCTTCTGCGTATGCCGTAGAGGAAAAGGCGGCGCCGTGGCGGCCGTCGAAGGCAGCCGGGAATGGTCACGGGCAACCGCCGGGCCACCCAAGTCCGACCACTACATGTCAATCAACGCAAGCATGGTGCGCAGTGCGCAGACGACCCCCGACGCGCGGCCCCGATCCTCCGACGTCTCTCCCGATTCCAGGCGCCTCCCGCCGTCGCCAGAGAAGCTGCTTTGGATGCTCCTCGCCTTGCCCGTGCCTGCCGACGAGCGTGCTCCTGCAGCCACCCAACACGGCTGGCCGCCCGTGCAGCGGCCGGAGAAGGATGCCGTGATTATGGATCCCTTCTCGCCCTGCTCACGGGCGTCCTGGGCGAGACCTAAGGAGCTTGACTACGAACGGCTTCAAGTAGCAACCAACGACTTCCACATGAAATCTCGGATGCGCAAGCCGGGTTGCCAGTGGGTGGTGTACAAAGGTACCAAATTTGTGGCCGACGACGGCTTGCCCGCTGTTGTGGTCATCAAGAGGTTCCACGAGATCATTAGCACGGAGCAGAGGGAGCGTATGGTGGACGATCTCAGCCGCATGACCACCCTACAACACAAGAACGTCGTAAGCCTACTCGGTATGTGACCTAGATGCAGTTCATTTACCTATATTTTTGTTGTCAGATACAGAATCACACTTATGGCAAATGTTAACATGCTCCCTCTTACCCCCTCTTTTTACATGTGAGGTAAGAAGATAAGAGTTAATTAAACCACTAATTAATTAGATCAACGACTAAGATCTATTATACACTCTTATCTCTTGTGTGAAAAGAGTATGTTTTTTATCAACAAATTATGCACCGATAGAGTAACGGTTAAATCGTACAGAAATTTTATCTGGATGACGTTCGCTCCAAGAGGGTGGCATTTCAAATGTTATTGTTGTAGTTTTAGTTGTGTTGACTATGGCAGTTCCTTCAGAGAGCGACATAACATTTTTCGGGAGGATGACAATTTTGAGCCTTGAACCCAGAAAATGCAAAGCTGTTCTAAAGAAACGGCCACCCTCCACAATAAAATGCCATCAAAACGTTTGCAAATGCCATCCCTCCCAGCGAATGTTTGCCAGCCAAGGGGATTCTAAACGTACTATAGGAACATTGACGGTTGATTCTCTGCAGGATACAGCTTCGGAAATGGTTATTTTCATCTGGTGTACAGCTACATGCCCAACCGCAGCTTGGACAAACGCCTCTTCCGCGAGCCCCGCGGGACAGGCTTGACCTGGCCGCTCCGCTACAGCATGGTCAACGACGTCGCCCGGGCGCTCTACCACCTGCACGTCACCAACGTTCCCCACGGGTCGATCAAGGCGTCCAACATCTTGCTCGAACAAGACTTCGCCGCCCGGCTCCACGGGCACTTTGGCTACCAACCCGACCAGAGCAACACGCCCCGCGGTTCACTGGAGGCGGACATGCTGCAATTCGGTGTGCTGATATTGCAGGTCGTATGTGGGCCCCAGGGGCGGAGCCAGGCTAACACCGCGCCCTGGGCCTGCTTCATCGCTACAGTGTTCAACTGGGTTCAACAGTGCAAAATCGCTACAGTCAACGAAGAAATAAATCTTCACGGCCGGGGATCGCCGGCCGAACTGGTGGACTGGGTTTGGACGCTTCACGGGGAAAGTCGCCTGCTCGAGGCGGTCGACCCAGCAGCGCGGGTCGACGACTTCAACTTTGCTCAGGCGACCAAGCTTCTTCTCATCGCCCTCTCCTGCACATACCCGGACCCAGCGGCGCGGCTGACTATCTATGAGGTCCGCATGATCTTATCTGACCAAGCTCCACTGCCAGAGGTTCCTCCATCCAAACCCACCTGAGACATCATTCATACTCCCTCCATTCCCAACACAGCCCCTTAGGTCCGTACTGATAGTTTTACGTTGGTTCTAAGGCTGTTGTTTGGTTAAGCTGTAGATTCTGAAAAAGCTGTTGTGAACTTTTAGGTGCCGAAAAGCTGGAAACTGTTTGACTTAAACAAACTATGATACTAGATTTGGCTGTTGATTATGTAATGCCCATGGTGCCTGAGTCTGAGTGAATATGTTTATATGCTAATTGATCATAAAACAATGATATGTACATTGGTAGGAATCGAACAACCATTTTGCAAGAAAAATTATGAAAATTTTGACCGACCACTTAGTCCCTGTTTAAAGAAAATAAATGTGAAATAATGCCAGTCCATTTGCAAATATACATACTACTTTACTACAGTAGAATTTTACGCATACACATACGTACTGGCATATCTCTGAAATTTATACATATACTCCCTCCGTAAACTAATATAAGAGTGTTTAGATCACTACTTTGATGATTTAAACACTCTTATATTAGTTTACAGAGGGAGTACATGGCAGTGCTCTATCTCTGAAAATACGGAGTACAGTCATAGATCTGTACTATACTTGTATCTGACTGTACTAAACAGTGCTCTATCTCTGAAATTAGGAGTATTTAACCAAAAACTACCACAATTCATGGAAATATGTCGAGAAACTACAACTTTACGATTTTGTGCCAAAAACTACCACTTTTGTCCTAATCTGTTGCTAAAAACTACCAAGTGTGAAAACTGCTCGCTTTGCCTGGGCTAAACCCGAATCTGACTGCCCGACCCCACTGTTTAAGTGCCAGCGTGGCGAAGCGCTCATGGCCAGCCGTTAACGCCCGTGACCATCTGTCCTCGTAGCCACCTGCGGACCCAAGCTCCCGCCACGCCCGCGCCCCCGCTCGTCTCCCCTCGCCCGCTGCAATGGTCATCGGAGCACCGCCGGCAGTCGCCGACCCTACTGCGACCGGATCCTGCAGCCTCGCCTCCCTGGCGCAGCCCTGCTGCCCAGCGAACCGCCCCGTGTCGCTTGTCGCCATGGCCTCGCCCCGAGCAGCCGCCGTCCCGGGGCTTGCCGCCGGCAGGCCTCCCCATCACCGTCCAGCCTCGTCGTCGCCAGATCCGGCAGAGGCCGCCCCGAATCCGCCTCCCTCGGACCTCCCGGCCGCCCTGCTCGCGCCGGAGCGCTGTTTGCAGGTCGCGCCGTCTCCTCCAGATGCGGCCGCACCGCCATAGTACTTCATCTTCTCCGCCTCCGGTGAAGGCCGCCACCGTCTCGATCTCTTTCTACGGTGACGGCAAAGTTAACGGTGCTGACTTTTTCCGTCCTGACATGTGGGCCACACTATCATAAACGAGCCAAAGCGAGCAATTTTCACACTTGGTAGTTTTTAGCAACAGGTTAGGACAAAAGTGGTAGTTTTTGGCACAAAATCGTAAAATGGTAATTTTTCGACACGTTTCCATGAATTGTGGTAGTTTTTGGTTAAATACTCGCACGATGCCCTACGACTTTGCCCAAAATTGTGCTATCAGCAATGGCCGGAAATTCGAGCTAGTACGCACACAGCAAGCACAGCCGGCTGGAGTCGAGCACACACGCGGCTGGACGCGCACAAGCACTACTCACACGCCAAGCAGAGCACGCACGCAGCCGGCGAGCTTGTACGGCGGCGAGCAGGCCGCGCGTTGAACTAGGGCAGCGGCGTCGAGTTTTTCTTTCTGAAGTGTTTATATAAATGAATGCTCCTGTCTGTTCTTATTGAGGTCGCCCTATCTATCGTCACGAGCAGCCTTCAGAGTGAGTGGCTAATTGCGGGCGCTCACAGTGCGAGATCCCAAGATTGAGTCCTGTAAAGCACTCTGATTCATGCTAATGTCCAAGCGACTGTGCTAATGGGCCATTCATGCTAATGTCCAGCCAGCCGGTCAACGATCCTAGTATTTGACTTGCCACATCAGTAAATACCAGCTAAACGCCATGAGGGTTAAAAATAGAGCGGGATCAGAAAATTCGGTGTGCTGATTTTCAGGATTACAAATTCAGGGTTTAATTTAGCTTTCGTCTACGAGTTCAATTTTGTTTTGGACTTTCTCCACATGGAAACTTGGAAAGCATGCATGCTGTGTCGCTTGTGGCCTGGGCGCTTTCACCTGTATGTGATATGACGAGTGCACCTGCGAAATGCAAACAAATATGACCAGATCCATTCGCCCGTATCATATGGCCTCCAAATGCCACTGAAGCAGAATCTGCAAATACATCACCCCGCATGCGGTTACAGGTACAGTACTCTACTCCCTCCGTTCCTAAATATAAGTCTTTTAAGAGATTCTCACTATAGACTACATACGAAGCAAAATGAGTGAACCTATACTCTAAAAGGTATATACATCCGACTGTAGTCTTTATAGTGAAATCTCTAAAAGACTTATATTTAGGAACGGAGGGAGTATATGGCAAGAAAGTAATGAATGGTTGCGGTGAAAGCCTGAACCCCATCTTATCAAACGAGTAAATAAACGAGTGGATAAACCCATCTGAAAATACAGTGGATAAACGAGCCACTCCTTGCCAACCAACAACCCAGATATATATAGATCAAAAACACTAGAGTGATTGTACAGCATATGACACAGCTTACACTCGACCATATGAACAAATTAATATTCCTGACGGACTTCCTTTTTACAAATTAATACAAGCTCACCGACAGCAAACACCAAATTGCATGCATATGGCCTTCTGCATGCCAAGGGTAGGAAACTAGGAATGAACAAAAATCAAATTCCTACCCCCCTTGACCCAAAAAGAAACTATAGGGAGAACTCACCAAGAATACGCTTCCGGATTTCTGACTTCTCCCTGAAAGCCATCAGTCCGTTCAATTGCAATCCACCAAACCAAGCAAGCTATGCGCTGTTCAGCTAGAGTAGTAGTTTAGGTTCATGGGAAGCAACAGTTTTTAGCTGTTAAGGATGGGATTTTCCCATAGGGCACCAGCAGGAACTTCACAAGATCGGCACTAGTATCTCCTTCCAAGGAACACGCCGATGACCACTGACAGCAGGGCGACACCCAGGATGAACTTGAAGGCCATGATGCCGGAGGGCTCCCGCAGTTGTTGCTGCGCCGGCTTCGGGGAGGCCGTGCTAGGAGCCTGAGATATGTCGCGCTGTTTGTTTTGCGGTGCTACCGAGTCCAGGCTGAATTCTCGGGATCTCGTTGATACCACTGCATCCTTTGCCTGCAAAAAAGACAATGTTGTTAATTGCTGATAACTACTGATCAGGGTACTCAGGATATTTCATAGCATTTTTTTCTTCTTTGCTTGCCTGTTCTTCAGATTTGGAATAAGCAAGCTGCAACTTCTGCTCAAGGTCCTGTACCTTCTTCTCCATTTCAACACTCTTGCTCACATTTTTGGTCAGCTTGTTGAGCTCTGTATTGACAAGAGCGAGTTTCTCACTCTCCTTTGCAACCTGAAAAAAAACGCATAAATCAATACATGAGAAAAAAAAAGTAGACATATACACTTATAAACTGTCTATAAAGTGTCAAAGCAGCAGCAGGACTAGCAATTCCAACGGTGAAGCAAGTTCTCTAATGTGAAGTATGGGGATATTGTGTGAATCTATCAGCTTTTCATCGTCAAGAATTTGTAAGTATGATTACTACAACAGATTGAAAAGGCTATTTGTGCTAATTTAAACATGTTCCTGTAATCGTGTGAGGCAATGCATTTTCTATTCATGTTCCCTCATTCCATTATCATGCAAGCCTTCGATCATGATGCTTATGTTCTTAATGAGAGAAAGCTGAGCAATAAGCCAGATGCCTCAGAACAAAGCAAGCTTCCAAATTTAAGGATTTGAAGGCAAATAACAGATGGATTTTATCGTGCTGCCTTAATCTTGGATCCATAAAACCCATCAGATGTAACAGGTGAACTAGTATTATAGCCTCAAATGGATACTCGGATAGAATCCAACCTTTTTCTCGTAATGGATCTCAGCTTCTTGCAGCTGCTGATTAAGAGCTGATACTTGTACTTCCAGCTCTGCAGCGTGTTTTTGTGCAGCTTCTAGTTGATCCGCTGAATACGTCTTAAACGCATCCCACTTTATCTCCCTCACTGAAGCTTGCTCTTCCTGCCAAAAAAAGGTTTTTCATGTCAAGATCAGTTCAAACAACAACCAAATTTTGAAAAAACGAAGTGTCAGATTATCTGGAATCAATTAAGTCAACAACTTCACTACATGTCAACAACATAGCCATACAAAGAGGCAACTTCCTATCTGCCATCATTTTCTGATGTTACCAGTTCAGCAGATAGGGTTGACAGTAAGAAATTGATGGATCCAGCCATCCCTTTGTATTTAGCAGAAATGCTTGACAGTAAAAAAATGTTCTATTAGAAAAAAAATAGTGACAACGCCAATTTACCTGGTTAGCTATGGTACGGTAAGCAGCCTCCAGTTCCTTCCTAACTTCCAGCAATTGTTGCTCCAACTGATCTTTTTCATGGACTAAGTTTGCATGCTCCTGCATCTTGCTTGTAAGTGCTTCATTCTTTTCAGTTGTTTCAACTTGCATGGTGTGGATCTGAGAATATTTGAGAAATTATACAGATAGTACTTCGAAAGTAGGACCAATTGCCCTACTGTACAGCTCGACAAAAAAAGTACTGTAGGACCCAAATTAGTTTAGAGGGAGATAAATAACAAGATACCTCCTCCATGTATTTCAGTTCAGACACTGTAATTTGCCTCTCGAGTTTTGAAATGTGCAATTCTTTTTCAGACTTCTCCAAATTCATTTGCTCCTCCAATTTGGCTATTGCTTCATCAAGCTCCTTCTTTGTAGTTTCATATTTGTTATTTAACATCTGCTTCTCTTCCAGTGTGCTTTGGTACTTGTTTGTCAGTTCTTCATGCTCTTCAAGAGTAGAAGATACCTGAAAAAAAGGACATCTTGGTAAGATCTATGTAATGGTATGAGAAATATTTCGAAGCCATAACAGGCAAGCAGCACTAAGCCGAGAATAATAAAAATAGAACTCTTGATCACCTGGCTTTCCAGTTCTTCCTTGCGTTGAATCATGCCATCGAGTGTTTTTCGCAATGAGTGAATCTCTTCCGACGACCCCTGCTTTTCTGCTACTGCGGCAGCAAGTGCCAGCTGTAATTCATTCAGCTTGCTCTGATGTACTTCCAATTCCTCACTCAAACTACTATTTGCAGTAATCAAGTTTTCTTTCTCTGTCTGGAAAAGTTCAACCTTGCTTTGTGTTTCTGCAAGTTGTGCTTCTACGCTCTTTAGTTTGTGCACGACTTCATCAAATTTAACCTTATGATTTTCTTCATTGGAAGCAGCTTCCGTTGCCTGCTCTTCATAATATCCCAACTCAATCTCGAGAGCATCCAGCTTCTTGCTCAAGTCTTTAACTTCAGCTTCTTTCTGTGTTATTGTCTCGAGGGCTTCATGCAGTTTAGCTTCAGTTTCACCAATCTTTGATTCAGCTGCAGAGTGGAGTTCCAAGTTTCTTGTGTGCACCTCTGTTAGGTTTATGATTGTTCCCTCATGAGCAGCTAGCTTCTCTACAGCTTCTTCCTTTTCAGCGTGCGTAGCACTAAACCGTTCCTGTAACTCATCATACATGGCCACCTTAGCAAACGCTTCTCCTTCTAGGTGCTCATTCTTATCCGCCAGTTTTCCATTCTCAGCTTCAAGAGAAACCAGCTTTTCCTTGAGGTCTGTAACTTCAGCTTCTTTATTCGCAATCGTCTCATGAGCTTCATGCAGTTGACTCTCAATTTCCGCATACCTCAATTCAGCAGCAGACTGGAGCTCCAAGCCCTTTGAATGCTCTTCTGTCAAATGTTTTATTGTTTCCTCATGAACAGCCAGCTTCTCTGCAGCTTCTTCTTTCTCAGAACTCGCAGACACAAATTTCTCCTGCAGCTCATCAACCACGACCAGCTTAGCACTGATTTCCTGCTTCAAGGCTTCATTCACATGCATCAAACTTTCAGTCTCAGACTGAATTGCAATCAGCCTCTCGTTCAAATCTTTAATTTCTGAATCTTTCTGTGCTATTGTCTCATGAGCTTCACGCATTTGAGCTTCAATTTCTGCATTCCTTGATTCAGCTGCAGATTGAAGTTCTATGCCTCTACTGTGCACCTCAGTCAAATGTTCTATCGTTCTTCCATGCTCAGCTAGCTTTGTAACAACATCTTCCTTTTCAGCATGAGTAGAGTTAAACTGCTCTTGCAGTTCATGAAGCACGGCCAGCTTAGCATCAAGTTCCTCTTTCAGAGCCTGATTTGCTGCACCCATGGCCGTGCTCTCAGCCAACGCCTCTTCAGCCTTTGACTCAGCACTGGAGACCTTGGTCTTGAGTTCCTCAATGGTGGTCTCATGAGTAGCAATCTCATTTTCAAAGGCTTCGAGCTCCACCTTCATGGATTCCACCTCTTCAGTGGCACCAGCTGCTTTTGCTTCATAAGATGCCACTTGTTCCTCGGCCAACTTCAACTTTTCAGACAGTTGCTGACAATCCGTCTCCTTCTGAGTCAAGTTGTCTCCTACTTGCTGGAGCTTCTTCTCTGTATCTTCAAGTAAAGACTGGTACAGAGATTCCAGATCAATTTTCTTGGAAGTGGCATGTTCTAGTGCCCTTCCACTGTGCTCAAGCTGCTCCTCTGCAGATTTAAGCTTGTCAAGTACTGAGCTTTCTCTAACACCCAGGGCCTGAAGATCATTCTCCACCTCTTCCATTTTACCCCGGGCAGATTCTAGATCAGCCTGTAAAGTCTGGACCTGCTTCTCGGCTTCCAAATGCGCTGTGGTGGCCTTGTTTGACAATTCTTCATACTTCTCCTTCTCTTCATTAGCTTGAGCCAACTTCCCTGACAACTCATCCTCTTTTTGGTTTGCTTCTGCTAATAAAGCCTCGAGACTCGCTGATTTCTCCTTGTATGCCTCAACTTCTCCAGAAAGTTCATCAACCTTCACACGGAAACCATTGCATTCATCTGTCACATCTTTAAGCTCTTGCTCAAGATCTGTGCTCTTCTTCTCGGCAGATGCTAGCTTTGACTCAAACTCAGTAAGCTGTAACTTCAGACTTTCTTCAGCAGCACTTAATTCCTGAACTTGAGTTTCAAGCTCTGCGCTCCTCTGCATTGCAGACTCTGCAGCTGTTTTGGATTCAGTGTGAAGATCATTAAGATATTTCAAATTCAGTTCTAGCTCCTCTTTGTGCGAGTGTGCATCAGAGAGAAGTGACCTTGTTTTGCTATGATCATCCCCAACCTCGCTTAACTGGGACTCCAACTGCATGCACATGTCATTCTTATTGGACAGTTGCAGGTTAAGATCAGCAATGGTGTTCTCGTGACTTTCTTTTTCTTCTGTCAGTTTTGCCAACAATTCTTCTAAATCAAGCACCTTCAATTCTTGACTCTGCACCCTCTCTTCGATAACTTGCTTTTCCTGCAATTGTTCTTGAAGTTTTACTTCATACTCTGCTGTTAGCTCCTCAAGTTTCTTCTTTTCTTCGGTGATTTGAATCAGTGAGTCCATAAGCTCTTTCTCCTTTCCACTTGCAGCTTCCATCACAGCTTCAAGACTAGCTGATTTTGTCTGGTAAGCTTCTAGATCATCGGAAAGGTGGGAAACCTTGCTTCTGTACTGTTCTAGTTCTGCTTCAACCTCCTTGAACTTTGCTTGTGTGGCTTCAAGTTCCTGCTCCAGTTCCTGTCTTCGGGAGTGTGCACCATCAGCATCAGACTTTGATGTATGAAGCAAACTCTCCAATTCAATACTTCTTTCATGAACAGAATGAGCTTGTTCTTGATGCTGGGAGAATTTGTCAGTCAGATCCTTGACTTCTTGTTCAAGTAGCTCAGTTTTAGATGTCGAGGAGTCCAGCGAAGATTGCAATTCATTCATCTTCTCTTTGTATGCCTCTGCATTGTTCACTGCTTCTTCAAGCTGTTTTTCCTTTTCTGCTGAAGAAGCTGCTTCTTGCTCGACCTGCTCTTCCAGCAACTTTACTTGTTCACTCGAAGTGGCTAATTTATTCTCAGATTCACTGAGATGCTGCTCAAGATCAGAGCATTTCTTCTCTGCAACTTCCACATTCATGCTAGCCTCTTCCAGATGCGACTTCAAAGCCTCTTCAGCTGCATGTAGTGCCTGAATCTGTGCTTCAAGCTCAAGAATCTTCCCGTTTGCATCTTCAGCAACAGCTTTGGACTCACCATGCTGCTCATTGATAGATTTCAGATTTACCTCCAGTTCTTCTTTATGCGACAATGCTTCTGACAGCAGCAACTGTGCTTTAGCATGCTCCTCTTCAGCCTGACGTAGCATAGAGTCTCTCTCTGATAGTTTTGATTCAGCGTCAACTAGAGTCCCTTTGAGAGTTTCATGTTCATCCTTTAATTCATCGAGCCCAGACTGCAGGTTGAGTATCTGCGCCTGTTGCTTCTCCAATGTAGCTTCACTAGTCTCTTTTTCCTTCACATGCTCTTCCAGTTTCATCTCCATATCTTGCAAACTCAGAAGCTTCGCTTGTAACTCTTCATTCACGGTGGCAAGTTCAGTCTCTAGTTTAAGGCTCTTTTCCTTCAAAGATTCTTCAGATGAACAATGGAGACTCAACTCTTCAGTGAGCTTACTGATGTCAGCATCCTGCGAGGCAAGCTTCTGCTCCAAATCATCCACTTGTGATTTTGACAGTTCAAGTGCTTCTTGCACCATCTTGAATTGTGACATTGTGGTATTCAGTGATTCTTCTACTTGCTGATGGTCAACAGCCTTGCCCTCATGCCCCTTTATCTCTTCCTGAAGATTGCTAATCTGGTTTTCCATCTCTTTCATGTTCAACTGAGCCGTTTCCAGCATCTTATCAAGTTCTGCAGCCCTTTTCGCCTCCTGTGCAGCATGCAAGCTTCTTTCATCCTTCAGCTCTTCAAGTTTGTGGAGCTTATCAGCTGATGAACTTAACTCAGCCTCAATTTCTTGAATCCTCTGCTTCGAGATTTCAAGCTCAGACCCCAGCTCGCTCAGTGATTGTGTTGCATCAGCCAGCTCTTTATCCTTCTCAGTGAGAGATTTATGTGCTTCTTGTAGAGAATTGTTTTGCAGTGTCTGCTTATTTTCTGCTTCTGTCATGTCCTTCATTAATTTTTCCTTTTCAGATTCAAGCTCTTCAATACGCTTTGATAGTACTTTCAGTCTTTCTGTTTCTTGGTTCAAGGTGGCAGATTCTGAAGTTTTTCCATCCTCTTTGGGACTTGCCTTTGTCAAAGGTGAGACATCATCTACCAGCTCAAAACCATCAGATCCTGTTCCATCATCATCATCATTGGGTGTTTCCTTCACATGCTGATTTGAATTCCCATTTACTAAATTTTCTTTGTCATCATGTACCTAAGACATTGGCATATTTGGAATTTCTAATTTAATAATAACCAAGTGATCATTGAAAAATAAACAAGTCCTCATTGAAAGAAAAGTACTATTGTAACCATGAGATTTCTATTAATCTTGAGACTTTAAGCATTTGTTTTCATCTTCTATTCTCCGCACTCCTTAGCATCTTTTTCAATGCAGTAGATGCAAATATTTAGGACATTGGTCTGAAAGTTATGCTGATCATGGGCACCGCACCACAATTCTCAATACTAATAAATGTGATAGTATAGTAAGACATAAATGTTTTTTCGTGCCCGCCAATTATCATCGACCCAAGATTCTACATATTCAAATGTTTCTTTTTATGGAAGGGGTCACTTGGCCCCCATTTTCATTACAGAAATGGCATGTTCAAATGAATGATATTCAAGTACTAGCAGAGACCAATGTATATGAACTGACAAATGACTAAAGTACTGAACACAACAACATATTTCAGTCACCCACCCAAAACATGTTCAGAAACCACACCTTTTTTTTTGACATCAAGAAGTATTGGACGCCAAACAACAAAACAGAACATGAATGAAACATACTAAGAAACTAATAAGATATGTACACATCACTCATTTCTGAAAGTACGCTGGAATCTCGACATGCACTCGACTTTACGGATGAATGTTCTCCTTACCAGAATCGTGTCAGGCGACTTAAGATTGGTCGTCTCCCCAGAGCTTACTTCCGCCGCCTGTTCTGCTTCCATCTCAGGCCACTAGCTTAGTATTCGTTTCTGATATTCACAACAAGAAAATACTGGCATCAATACTCACATCATGAATGAGCATACAGGCGTCAAGATAATGTGTAATGACGATGTCACCTACAAATGGGATCCAATCAAGGCGAGCCCAAAAAGGCACGACAGTCTTCCTAGAACAGGCTGAGTGGGGGTAAAGTAAACAATTGATTTTGTGTACAGACCACTTCACTACAGACTGGATACAGAGGAAAGGCGACAGCTCGGATCCAACTATTCGTTGTTATTTTGGCAAAAAGAAACACAATGATATCATTAAGAATTTCATGATATCTTCTTCCTGTATACATATCCTACAACCTACATACCAGTCAAAGGCAGTAGTACCAACTCCGCAGAAGGCCAATCAGGACCAGAATTATGTTGCACGCACAAGGATCCGATCGTATGGCTGTGCGCATCTCTTGATGCAGAGGCCGGGGTTGGATCGGATCGATCAACAAGTAGTCGATTGAGTATTTTTCTCCAAAAAAGTTGATCGGAGCTCACACTGAATTTTGGAGAACAAGCGGCTCCCAGCCTACCAAACGCAGTGTCCACCAAATAGTCCAGCAACCGAGCCGGAAAAAGGCAAAAGACAAAAACGACAATTCGTGCCCACCAACCAGCCCTCCCTCCCACGATCGCTGCCCCCTCCTCCTACCCCGAGCAGGGACGTGCCATCCGCAGCACCTCAAAGTCAAAAAAATCCCGATCGATCGGACACGCACAGCCTAATCGAAACATCATGGTCCTCGTCGACAGCAACAAACCCACCACCCTCCGCTCCGCCGCGAGCAGAGGGAGCGAAATCGTGCGGAAGCCGACCGAAATGGCGAAAGCAGAGGCGGACAGCGGAGCAGCCGGAGGCGGCAGAATCGGAGTGATAATTAAAAAAAAAAAGCTCCTCCAATCCACTCCGCGGGCGGCGATTCAGTTCGGGCGACGGAAGGCGCCGCTCCAGAGGTGGAAGGTCGGATGAAATGGCGGAACCAGTGGTGCCGCCATCCGTCGGAGAACCAGCGGATCGCCGACGGGCCGTCGCTCGACAGACGCGATCGGTTTCAAAACAAAAAATCGAGAGGCAGAACAAACACCGGAAAAAATTACGCTCGCTAGTTAACAAGAATGAACAGGAGCTCACCACGGGACTGAAGCCGATCGAAGCTCCCGGCGGTCGAGATCCTCGCCCGTCTCTGCCTTTTCCGACGGTCGTGTCAGGCGACCGCGGAGCAGACGCCGCGGCCAAATCACCAAGAAGAGAGAAGGGCAGATTGGAACAGTGAGGGAACGGGAGAGAGAGATGGGGGGAGAATCTTTTTAATTTGGTCGGGGTTTTTGAGAAGTGCGTTGTATTTGCTCCTTCGTGGAGGGGTTTATATCTGCTGCATACGTGCCGCTGAGTTGGCCGGGCCCCACCAATAAAGCCGGCGGGGGTTGCTAGCCTCACCGACCCCGTGCGCTCACCTCCCTCACGCTCGCTGCCCGGTGGGCCCCGGACTGGTTGGTCCCGCGCGTCGGTGGCCGATAGGGGACTAACCCGTGGGCGGCACCCCTAAAAAAAAAACCGTGGGCGGCAGAATTACCGGGATGACACTCCGCGCAACAGCCTGCGCGTGTTGGGGCCTTGGGGGCGGCGTTCTCGGGAGGTAATTTTGCAACGAGATCCCCCTGATGCAGCGTAAAAACTTCCGTGTTAGCCGCGGCCAGCAGAAGGTTTTGAGAAATCTCCGCCACCTTTTCCTAATCTACCTTATTTACCGCCCAAAGAGTCGTAAGCTCATTCATCAAACATCCAAAGAGTCTAGCCGCCTATGTAGACACGCACATTCAAATTCCTCTCCTTTTTCACCGTCGTCTACACTCCTGGGTCCAACAAAAATGAAATCAAGCACACCAAGTCAGCAGCTCCATCGAAAAATAAAATAAAAATGAGAACTGATCGGCTGTGTTTCCACGCCAGGTCATTTTCGTATCCCCGCATCAAAGCCATTTCCTTTTGGAGGACCGATTCTCCTTTGATGCTAGAGGTGTTTATCATCACGCTTTTCCTGATAGAAACTCACAATAACTCGGTGCACCGATAATGCACTCCTCCAAGCTAAAAAGTGCTTCCACCGTGCACGTCTTTGTGGTTTTGGGCTACCTTGCAAGCTAATCTCTCCGTTCGCCCGCAAACAAGAACCGGCAATCGTTTTCATGTGCGCCTAATGGCTTTACCACCGTGACAGTGTTTCCCTCTTGGCCTGATCACGCGAGTACAACCGATTGTTTTGGCGGTTCATTGAGTTGATTACATTTTGCACCGGCCTTTGTTCTCTACGTACTATGCTAGCTTTCTCTTTGCGTTCGTGTGTTCACAGAGAATATTTGTGTGTGCGCGTGTTGTGAGCATCTGTTTCTGTACTGTGTTTCTCAACAAAACTTCTCTTAGTGATGACACGTAAGATATTTGCTAAGTTTTTTTTTCTTTTGAAAAAGACCGAACCAACCTGACCTTGTTGATGACAGTTGGAAATATTTCATACACGTGTCCCTAAGGACCAGAGCCATGGAGTCGCAGTCATCGCTGCTGGACCCTTGAATAGATTTGCAGCACCTGACATGACACGCATTTTTGCCGCCACGTACGCACGGTGAGAAATCCTAACCTCGCTGCCCCGAGGAGCCGACAAGAATATATGCCCGGGCTCCATTGAATCCGTCTCCGACAGACAAATCAAGGAGGATCGGATCCTAGAAGACTGACTCGAATATGAAGCACCACCATCGGTCTGAGTGCCATCCCTGCAAGGACTAAAACCATAACTTATAAACTAGGCGGAGTCGAGGCACTGGGATGCCTCTCCTGTCACCTGTCACCAGAGAGGCAGACAAAGAGGAGGCGAATCCACGGGCTCATCAACAGAGATTGAGGGGAGGAATACTTGACCTAAGTCGCCTTCGTGAGAGGGGAAGAAAAGAGTCGCGGACATGTCCGTAAGACCGAGCGATGAATAAAAATAAAATATTAGTGTGTCCCCTTTTAATTATGAGATAATCTTTTAGCGCTTTAGATAACATGTTTTTCCATTCCGACTACAAGCCATATCTTGTCCCACATTTTATTTAATTTCAATCGTACATAGCATGTATGCACGCAAAAAAAATCTATACTAGACATAATTACAAGAGACAATTCATTGTACAACGCATGGGTTGAGAGAAAATTGTCTTCTCAAACCACTATACATGCCCAACAAGATTGTTCCATTTCATCGTACTACCTCTTTCCGATTTATTAGGCCTGTATGTATCCCTAGGACAGTTTAACCACACAAGTAGTATATCCTTAAATTTATACCACTGAAAAATACATCATTTGAAGTTTCTAATGATATATACATACGTTGGTTAAATTGTTAATCTGTGGTTACATGCGGGCTTAATAAACCAGAAAGGAGGTAGTATGCACAACCTGTTTGGCAAACTAACGGAAGGGGAATGGGAGTTTAACTCTAATTCCCTTTCCCCATCTCAATTACCAGCCCTCCCCAGGTAATAGATATGTGGGACTTCTACACGTGAATTCCCCTTCCACTTCCGTGTTGAATTCCCATTCCACTTAAACAAACAAAGGAATAAAACTCTCTATGTCTCAAACTCCCATTCCCTCTCTCCAATTCCACCGAACCAAACGCGCTGTCAGAGCAATCTTGATTTAATTTGCTGGAGATGGCAAGCTGGACTCTCCTAGTCCATGAATATTCTACAGGAGAACTTTCCGTGCTGTGCGTAAATGTGGATGCTCTGGAAAAAAGACAAGATTCTTGATGACTTCATCCACCAGGGGGGCCGATGCATGAATGCAGAGCAAAAACTAGGCTAGCGTTAACACCTGACCATTTCATTGGTATAAGCGTATTTATGCTAAGCAAGCACTGCAGATAATCTTCCATATCTTCATGTCAACATCATGCGTGCAAGATATGGAAGTCATTATCCTAAAACGGACCACAGGATTATTATTTTTTCAAAGTTTCAGGCTGATAAGGTTTGCCCACCTTAAAATTATAAAGTACTCCTGCCATTACTGGTGCGCAAGGCTGGCACACCATACAAGAGAAAAGAAAAAGAAAAATGGTTTTGAGCGATGGCAAGGCACAGACCAAAGCTGGCCCGGTCAAGCCCAGCCACAAGCTCAATCAAATTAAAGGCAAGGAAATTGAAGGAGGACGATGATGGCTTTGGCTTTTGGTTTCTCTTTAGTAGGTCTCGCTGGCCCCACCGCGCAGTGGCGGCAGCTAATAAATCGGCCGTCCAAACCGACCCTAGCGACCCCTTTTAGCACGCCGAGCCGCTGACGCTGTCATTGCGTGCATGTAGTACTTGTCTCTGCCTGGTTAAGCAGGAGCACAAAGTTGCAATTTACAAAGAGAGGTGGCATAATTAAGCAAGTCCGAAAGTTGTTGATGTTTCGTTAGTTACATTGCGTGGGGACTTTCCTTGATTAACGTTTTTGTCTGCATCTTGGAATGTTCAGATCTCACAATGCTCTCCCATGTGATAAACCATCGTTAGTGCTGGGGTAGATCCATAGTTTAGCACATCGTTAGCGTTCAGTTTTTCTTTTCTCATCACACAGTATACAGTAGCTACTTGAAGTGCTTCAGTTGACAGTACCACACATGTGGGTTAGTACACTGATTAGCACTCAGGAGGGGTACAATTATGCAGCTGCACTCTGTACCTTGTGCCGCATCGACTCACGGCGTTTCAGAATCTTTGCACTGTTCCCCGATCTTGTTCTCTATAGCAAGTTGAGATCTACGGCCTCCTCGAGCACCATGATATATAGCATTATAATTCGTGATATAGTATGGGGAGGATGTTCGCACTGTTTGGATCTGTCATGGGCATGGCGATTTGCGATCCTCTGTAAATGGTTCGATATAATCTCCAGATTTGGCCATTCTCGATCGATCGGCGGCATCGATCGCGTGCCGGGTCGTTCGGTTGGTCCATGTGGGCTGTGGGCGTCCATCCGTGGTCGCGACCGGGGTGGAAAAGGCCCGAGACCAGCGCAATTATGCGAGCATCATTACACGCTCGATCGAATTGGTGTTAGTACTAATTAACTATAAGTTCCCTAAAAAAAAAACTAATTAACTATAAGTATGTATAATTGGCAGCTGCAGATTCTTGAGGCGCGGCGCGCTTGTGCTTGCGTGTTGGCCTTTCCAGGTGGTCTCGTGCTCTCGCTGTATAGGTTGTCTGTGAGAGAATATGCCCGTTCTCTCGAGGTGCCGTTTTTGCCCCGATCAGAGGACTTTTGGCAAACCATTCATCACTTTTGCCCAGGATTTTGACGGGATCTTCCAAAGCAAGGCCGGCTGCTGGCTCTATGGTCCATGATGATGATGTTCAGGCTTCAGACGCTTCTTTTATTTTTCAACTGCTGATCCCGTCAACGAACGGTCAAGCATTCATCTATCGTTGATTGTTCGTTTTAAGATAGCTATATATGTGGTCAAGCATTGAGTACCCAATGGTTCATACGATTTCCAAAACATTTGCCGTGCTTACTTGTGGGCCCTCCCCGCCGTCCACCCGTTCTTTTCCTCGCCGTCTTGCCGTTAATCGGTGCTTATTATTTCCACATCTTCCACCGAAAGGCTACACGACTACAAGTAGACGACGGCGGCGGCGTTCCGACAAGACGTGGCCGGTGTGTAGCATCCATGCTGACGTGGACGGCACCGCCTTTTCCGGGGCCGAGGCCACCGCCCACCCGACTTTCCAGCTGTGCCACGGGCCCGCCACCATGTGTACTTGGCTAGCCTTGCCTGAGCGCGACCGTGCTTACACTGGCATGTGGGTACGCCGGCCGGCCTAGCCGTACCCTTGGCTTGCAGCGTTGAGGTTGCCGCCGTGGGGAGGTGATTGGACTCGGGAGGGAGAGACAGTCTTTCGTGCAGGGACCGTCAACTGACAGTGGAGCCCGGTTAAAATAAGGCTGGTCATAATGGGCAAGAACATAAGCTGGTAACTTACCGGTAATTCACAGGAGCGGACGAGCTCGCTCGCTCCCGAAATCGAGAAGCGCACGTTTGCATGGGGATGCGGGATGTGTCAGGTATTATGGGGTGTATAGCACAGACGCAAATTAAGTATTCCCTACCATATAGGTAAAGAGCGGACCCACATGCAGAGCTTTCCGCCAGGTACGTGAGAGCTGCGGTGTCCTGTACCAGCCTGCTTGTTCGGTCAAAATGGTATCCGTGACTGACGCCCGGCAGGTCGTTCATCGATGGTGTCTCATCGCCAATCATATTTTAAGGAGCCTCACATTTTTTGGATTTGCAGAAAAATCATGCAACTTCCAAGGAAGCGACTATGGTAGAGATTTTCCTGAAAAAAGAAGAAGAATAGAGATTTTTTTCAGCTGCGCGACGAGCATGGCCGATTTGCTGTAGACCATATACCCTCGAGGATTCCGATAACTGGAGCTCCCAGCGCTGGCTTATATGCCATACTACATCCGGAAACTGGAGCACTTTATGTTAACAAATGTACTTGTGTGCCGATGAATAATTAGGCCTCCACCGCAAAAAAAGAAAAAGAGAATAATTAGGCCTCCAAGCGCTGTCCATCAAAATGAACACACTAAATGTCCGTCCGCAGACACCGTTCAAATGTGTCAATGGATAGCGCTAGTAGACCCAGACGTTGAACCATATACATCAACTGTTTGCTGGACATTTAATTTGGTGCCCAAGCTCATCTACACCCGGTGAACAATAAAATAAAAAATAGCAAAAATAATTCAATAAAACTGAACAAAATTTGAATCCAGGATGATTCAGTGCGCCGGGTGCATGAAAAATTTCGTGGCTAAATGACATTTGAGGAGCTCATGAAAAAAAATGAGATCCGAAAAGTGTTGTTTTCAAAAGTTTCTCATAGGCCCGAAATTTGTCTTCTTTACTGAGAGCTACTGAAATGTCTAAACTCTACAAAATTTGGCACAGACTTCATGTACATGAGCATATCGCATCACCAAAAAAAAGGATTTGAAAACTATTTTAATTATTCTACCGTTCACCCATGTGTGCATATACACCCGAGAGACAATATACCGCTTCCAAATGTCCGCCTCTTTTAAAAAAAATAAGAAGAATACAACTATTCAAATGTCCAGCATGCAGTCATTGAGCAATAGCAATTTAATCATACATTTAAATCACAAATAAAAACATTGGATGTTCTACAAGTTTTTTAAATTCATCGATCTCAAATTCAAACATACTCCTTGGTCCTCGTAATTAAGTGACCTTTATCTCAAACTTTACCTCCTTGAGTATGACCTTCTTCATCACCACATGCTCTCTTAGATGGGCTGGCCTTTGAGTTTTATCCAACAGTGAATAAATGTGAAGGGTTAGCTCTCTATCCGATAGTACATCGCGACCAGTAGCCACCTTCTTCCACTTGTGAAATCGCGTTGGAAAACTTCATGAGGAATTTCAAAGTAGTGTACCACCGATGTAGCAACGACTTCTCATTGCGATCATGGATCACATCTAAATTATAGGACGTGTAATGCTTGTACTCATGAAACCAATAATGCACATGTTGCCAAAATATCGTGCCCTATTTTTCATGGTTACAAACCCCGTACTTGTGGCTGACCATGCGTCGCATAAGAATGCATTCTCCCTCACCGTTGCATGGATATCAGTCTTCGCCAACATATTTTTAAGAAAAAGATATCCACGCAGAATAACTAGAAACATTACTGGCCTGTTTTGATCGTGACTATTTTTTCCACATATTGCCATATTATTTTTGGCACACTTGCCTTACTCAAGTTGCTCAAATTCATAGCCACATTTTGGCTTGCCTTAGGGAATGTTGCCACACCTTTTATGTCTACGACATGGAGGGCTTACTACCCATAAAAGAATTGTCTTAGGTGTGGCTAGAACCAAACACCCACCTAATTTGGTCAAACTTGTCTAAGGTGAGGTGTGCAAAGTATGGCAAGGAACCAAACAACCCTTACACCTTTTTACGTTGTTGTTTTCACCTGCTGTTCAATAAGGAGTTAGTTAGGTAGAAATTCCCTTTGGCACATGGGAGTATATGATCCTGCCATCAAAAAATATATTTCAAAATGTCAAAAAAATCCGAACACAAATTTGACACGCACATCTCAACATTGTATGTGCGAACGCCAAGTTTCATGAAAAACCGACATTTTATACGCCTTGTGTAAAAAAGACAAAAAAAGTCTCATGAAAATCCTTTTTTTAACACTAAATTTTGTCTTTTATGCATGTGACACAAAAATTGTTGGTTTTCTACGAAACGAGTTTGTATGCACTTAGAATGTCAAGATGTACGCGAGAATCATTTTGTCAGAATTTTGTTACATTTCAAAATATGTTTAAACACAATTTAAAATCCAGGAGCACATGCTCCCATGTGCCAAAACGCCACTCTCGTTAGGTAGAATTTTAATACATAAACTTGCATAGGATGTACACATATATACATAAACTTGAAATTGACATAAATCGATCCTACAACTTGTGTTTCAGATACTTTTGAGTACATTTATGTCATTGTCGTTAACTCTCCATCAATACTTTTTTGCATATGAGCCGTTATGGTTCACACCCTATCACTTGGACAAAAGTTGTTATGTGAAAACATCTGCATATGAGCATCTTCTAAAAAATGGGCTCACGGAATTTTCCATAACCTATCAACCAGGAAAAATGGTGATGAGAGAAGCACTCACACAG
The DNA here is from genome assembly GCF_018294505.1 of Triticum aestivum. Taxonomy (NCBI): domain Eukaryota; kingdom Viridiplantae; phylum Streptophyta; class Magnoliopsida; order Poales; family Poaceae; genus Triticum; species Triticum aestivum. The sequence goes on from NC_057799.1 coordinate 534,300,257, forward strand.
TAAACCCGTGCAACACACATTTTAGATTGAAGACAATTTTCTGGATTAAATATATATAGCATTACATAACATTAACCAGAAATAGCATGTGGTGCAGTGGCTACTGCCGGACACGTGCGACACTCTTGAGTTCGAATCCAAAATAAAATATCACTTCAATTTTTTCAATCTAATGAAAAATACCAAAATCAAGAAGACAAAAACACTTGTTCAAACCTTGATGCAGCGTTTTGGTTCCAAATCAATTATTCTTCTAAAGAGTATAAGTAACGTCTTTCTCCACTATTGACAGAAACTACCAGGTGGTGCAGCGGCTATCACTTTATTTTTGTATAATGGTTTTCCTTTCTTTCCTTGCTACTGACAGGTAGGTATTGAGACGTGTGCCAGCTGAATTAACATAGAGTTAACGAACACACTGGAAATGTAATCAAACGTACCCGAAATAAAAATTGTAAGGCCGGCTCGTATCATTTTTTCAAAATTTATAAATGAATCTGCACCGAATGTAATTAACGACCAGGAGGCAAGCTATAAAAATGTAATTGATTCTTCAGTAAGCATCAGAGGGAGGGTATACAGAAAAAAGTCCAGTCAACCTGAGGTATCGTATTAAATGGCCCCACCCCTTTGTTGGACACCTCGTTCTGTAGGACCTGTACCACCAGTCCACCCGTACATCATGGTGGAATTCCTTCACGGCAATGCATCGTTCCGTCAAGTCGAGTATACGGTGCCACTACGGTGTATCTGCCATTTATCGCGCTAATACGAATATGCATTTCCATCAGTCATAACTGCCACCAGCCACGTGACCTTGCTCCATTCGCTCTCATACCAGGAGCGCGCGCGCCCGAGCACGCTATCGCCGCTCTCGGTAACTTACACACTTTCCTAGACTATGTTACTACCTTCATAGTGGGTAGGAACATCTATGTAGTGTCATGCAACGATGTATTTATTAGATTATAGACTCATAGTTTTTTGAAGTGTGTGATGTTCCGATAACTTAGCTAGTTACCACAAGCACCTCTCTCTTCGTTAAATATGTGCCACATAAGCAAAGTTGTATTGGAGTATGTGATGTTACTCCTAAATTCCTTCCCATTGTGACCAGCCTAAGAAACCTCAAAGCGGCCGTTGTTTTTCTTCTTTACCAACCGTTTCAACTTTCAACAACCTACGATGTTTACCGGTTCCACGTTCCAACTCAGCCTACGAGGCTACGACCCGGCGCTGTGTCAGTCTAATTCTTCCCTTGACCTTGGCTATTTTTTTCTCTTGCCGGGACCCTTGGACGGGGCTTCCCTGCTTCCGTTCCGTGCTCCCATCCGTGCTCCCCGCACACCATTTTCTATCCAACGGTTGCCACATATCCTCCTCCTGACGTTCCTTTCTTCAGCGAAAGAAAAAGAAAACAGATCTCGTATTTCCGTGTCCACCGTATCTCCTCTTTCCCAGCATGTATCTGCTTCTCTTCCTCATTCCCTTCAACATCAGAGACGACACTACGGCAGTGAACTGGGCTGCCACAGCCGCCCGTCTGTAGCACGAGGTCGCGGCATCGAGCATAGCCGCATGGACGTCGTCAGGCTGGGCGGCGGTGACCGGCTGGCGGAAGAGGTGGACGAGGACGACCACGGCGAACGGAAGGTCGACCCGGCGCCGACCTTCGCCCATGCTTCGCCCATGCTGGAGTTAGATGCATGCCAGCTTCGGCGCTTCGCTGTCGCTGCACGCCAACATGGAGGAGCGCGGCGTGATTGAGGTCGACGCAGTTGTTGGGGCTCTGAGAGTACGATTTGAGATATGCCGCTCATCGCCTAGTTGTGAGGTAGCATCAATATCCAAAAGCTTAATCCAGGTTCCATTTACAGCACGCTTTGCAGTTATACGTCGCTTGCAAGACCTCACTGCCATTAGAAAAGGAACGGTATTAGCGATATCTGTACTTATAAAAGCTTTCATCTGACATCTGAGGACAACTTGCGAGTTCTTAATCCACCCATCTACACTGATTATTGCACCGTTGAGATATGCAAGTCTACCTTTTCCCCACCTAAAGGTTGTCAGGCTTCCCATCGGCATGAGGATACAATTCCTAATGATTTTAGTAAGGGGTTTGGTTCAGTAATTTTTCCTGATGCAAAGTAAGCCTAACCGCAGTTTGGTTCACACTTCATATAGGTTGTTTAACACTCTATGTACTACTACAAATCACAATATTGGCCGAGATTGCAACTGAGATAACTTGAGGGCTATCTTGATTTTTCAACTTGTCTGGAGAGCAATTAAATGGCATCATACAATGGCGATGCCTCGGGGAGGTCGAGGCCGAGGTAGAGTAGCAGCGTGGCACCTTGTAGGCACGCGCACAACGGCACGGACGAGTCCGACGGCTTCCTCTCGGCGGAGGTGGTCTTGCGGCGGGAGAGGCCCGGCGTCTGGACGTGGGTTGCGCCACCGCGCCGGTGCTGACGAACCAGCGGACTGAAGTTTCTCAACGCCGACGTCCCACTTGCTGGGCAACCTCCCGGTCCGGGCCACGACTCAGGCGACGAAAGGAAAAAGAGACGGGGCGGCCACATGAAGAGAAGAGAAGCGGACGACACGGCCGCATGGGAGGAGATCGATTGAGAAGACGGGGTTGCTCGTACATCTGCCTCCGCCGTCCGGACTCCGGTGTCGTCTCTGATGTTGAAGGGAATGAGGAAGAGAAGCAGATACGTGCTGGGAAAGAGGAGATACGGTGGACACGGAAATACGAGATCTATTTTCTTTTTCTTTCGCTGAAGAAAGGAACAGAGGAGGATATGTGGCAACCGTTGGATAGAAAATGGTGTGAGGGGAGCACGGATGGGAGCACCGAACGGGAGCAGGCAAGCCCTTTTATTCCTCTATAAGCGGGACCTAACCGATCCCCTAAAATCATTAGTGGAGTAAAAAACTTACTCGGCCGCCGCAAATCTTTCTATTTTTACTCCCCCGTTCGACGGCCAAGTAAAACTTCTCTCCCTCTCTTCCTCTCCTCTGCCTCCTCTTCTCTCCCTCGCCCCACCGCCTGCGCGTCCCCCGCCCTTCCCCGCCATCCGCTCTCCTCCCAATGGTCGGACGCGGTGGCCGGAAGTCCGCGCTGCCGATCCGCAGCGCGGATCCACGCCGCCATGCCCGCGGGTCCTCGTCCGCCGGCGCATCCTCGAGCCGCCGACGCTCGCCCAATCCGCTCGCCCCCACCCTATTCGAGGATTTCCCGGAGATCCCTCCCCCGCGGCCGTCGATGAGGACCTACCTCGGCGTCTGGCAGCGCTCGTGGGGGAGATGGGTGGCAGAGACCACCGACCGGGAGACCAACCAAGGGAAGTGTTGGGGAACGTAGTAATTTTAAAAAATTTCCTACGCACACGCAAGATCATGGTGATGCATAGAAACGAGAGGGGAGAGTGTTGTCCACGTACCCTCGTAGACCGACAGCGTAAGCGTTATCACAACGCGGTTGATGTAGTCGTACGTCTTCACGATCCGACCGATCAAGTACCGAACGCATGGCACCTCCGAGTTCTACACACGTTCAGCTCGATGACGTCCCTCGAACTCCGATCCAGCCGAGTGTTGAGGGAGAGTTTCGTCAGCACGACGGCGTGGTGACGATGATGATGTTCTACCGACGCAGGGCTTCGCCTAAGCTCCGCAACGGTATTATCGAGGTGTAATATGATGGAGGGGGCACCGCACACGGCTAAAAGATCTCAATGATCAATTGTTGTGTCTCTGGGGTGCTCCCCTGCCCCCGTATATAAAGGAGCAAGGGAGCAGGAGGCCGGCCCTAGGAGGGGGCGCACCAAGTGTGGAGTCCTAGTAGTACTCCCTAGTCCTAGTAGGATTCCACCTCCCATATGGAATAGGAAAAGAGGAAGGGAAAAAGAGAAGGAAGGAAGGGGGCGCCCCCCTTCCCTAGTCCAATTCGGACCAGACCAAGGGGAGGGGTGCGGCCACCCTTGAGGCCCTTTTTCTTCTTTCCCGTATGGCCCAATAAGGCCCAATACGTATTCCCGTAACTCTCCCGTACTCCGAAAAATACCCGAATCACTCGGAACCTTTCCGAAGTCCGAATATAGTCGTCCAATATATCGATCTTTACGTCTCGACCATTTCAAGACTCCTCGTCATGTCCCCGATCTCATCCGGGACTCCGAACTCCTTCGGTACATCAACATACATAAACTCATAATAAAACTGTCATCGTAACTCTAAGCGTGCGGACCCTACGGGTTCGAGAACTATGTAGACATGACCGAGACACGTCTCCGGTCAATAACCAATAGCGGGACCTGGATGCCCATATTAGCTCCCACATATTCTACGAAGATCTTTATCGGTCAGACCGCATAACAACATACTTTGTTCCCTTTGTCATCAGTATGTTACTTGCCCGAGATTCGATCGTCGGTATCTCGATACCTAGTTCAATCTCGTTACCGGCAAGTCTCTTTACTCGTTCCGTAACACATCATCCCGCAACTAACTTATTAGTCACAATGCTTGCAATGCTTATAGTGATGTGCATTACCGAGTGGGCCCAGAGATACCTCTCCGACAATCGGAGTGACAAATCCTAATCTCGAAATACGCCAACCCAACAAGTACCTTTGGAGACACCTGTAGAGCACCTTTATAATCACCCATTTACGTTGTGACGTTTGGTAGCACACAAAGTGTACCTCCGGTAAACGGGAGTTGCATAATCTCATAGTTAGAGGAACATGTAGAAGTCATGAAGAAAGCAATAGCAACATACTAAACGATCGGGTGCTAAGCTAACGGAATGGGTCAAGTCAATCACGTCATTCTCCTAATGTGGTGATCTCGTTAATCAAATGACAACTTATGTCTATGGCTAGGAAACATAACCATCTTTGATTAACGAGCTAGTCAAGTAGAGGCATACTAGTGACACTCTGTTTGTCTATGTATTCACACATGTATTATGTTTCCGGTTAATACAATTCTAGCATGAATAATAAACATTTATCATGATATAAGGAAATAAATAATAACTTTATTATTGCCTCTAGGGCATATTTCCTTCAGTCTCCCACTTGCACTAGAGTCAATAATCTAGTTCACATCGCCATGTGATTTAACATGAATAGTTCACATCACCATGTGATTAACACCCATGGTTCACATCATCATGTGACCATCACCCAAAGGGTTTACTAGAGTCAGTAATCTAGTTCACATCGCTATGTGATTAACACCCAAAGAGTACTAAGGTGTGATCATGTTTTGCTTGTGAGATAATTTTAGTCAACGGGTCTGTCACATTCAGATCCGTAAGTATTTTGCAAATTTCTATGTCTACAATGCTCTGCATGGAGCTACTCTAGCTAATTGCTCCCACTTTCAATATGTATCTAGACCGAGACTTAGAGTCATCTAGATTAGTGTCAAAACTTGCATCGACGTAACCTTTTACGACGAGCCTTTTGTCACTTCCATAATCGAGAAACATATCCTTATTCCAGTAAGGATAATTTTGATCGCTGTTCAGTGATCTACTCCTAGATCACTATTGTACTCCCTTGCCAAAATCAGTGTAGGGTATACAATAGATCTGGTACACAGCATGGCATACTTTATAGAACCTATGGCCAAGGCATAGGGTATGACTTTCATTCTCTTTCTATCTTTTGCCGTGGTCGGGCTTTGAGTCTTTACTCAATTTCACACCTTGTAGCACAGGCAAGAACTCTTTCTTTGACTGTTCTATTTTGAACTACTTCAAAATCTTGTTAAGGTATGTACTCATTGAAAAACTTATCAAGCGTCTTCATCTATCTCTATAGATCTTGATGCTCAATATGTAAGCAGCTTCACCGAGGTCTATCTTTGAAAAACTCCTTTCAAACACTCCTTTATGCTTTGTAGAATAATTCTACATTATTTCCGATCAACATATGTCATTCACATATACTTATCAGAAATGCTGTAGTGCTCCCACTCACTTTCTTGTAAATACAGGCTTCACCGCAAGTCTGTATACAACTATATGCTTTGATCAACTTATCAAAGCGTATATTCCAACTCCGAGATGCTTGCACCAGTCCATTGATGGATCGCTGGAGCTTGCATATTTTGTTAGCACCTTTAGGATTGACAAAACCTTCTGGTTGTATCATATACAACTCTTCTTTAATAAATCCATCAAGGAATGCAGTTTTGTTTATCCCTTTGCCAGATTTCATAAAATGCGGCAATTGCTAACATGATTCGGACAGACTTAAGCATAGATACGAGTGAGAAACTCTCATCGTAGTCAACATCTTGAACTTGTCGAAAACCTTTTTGCGACAATTCTAGCTTTGTAGATAGTGATACTACTATCAGCGTCCGTCTTCCTCTTGACAATCCATTTATTCTCAATTGCTTGCCGATCATCGGGCAAGTCAACCAAAGTCCACACTTTGTTCTCATACATGGATCTCATCTCAGATTTCATGGCCTCAAGCCATTTTGCGGAATCTGGGCTCACCATCGCTTCTTCATAGTTCGTAGGTTCGTCATGGTCTAGTAACATAACCTCCAGAACAGGATTACCGTACCACTCTGGTGCGGATCTTACTCTGGTTTACCTACGAGGTTTGGTAGTAACTTGATCTGAAGTTACATGATCATCATCATTAACTTCCTCACTAATTGGTGTAGAAGTCAGAGGAACAGATTTCTGTGATCCAATAAGGGAGCAGGTACAGTTACCTCATCAAGTTCTACTTTCCTCCCACTCACATCTTTCGAGAGAAACTCCTTCTCTAGAAAGGATCCATACTTAGCAACGAATGTCTTGCCTTCGGATCTGTGATAGAAGGTGTACCCAACTGTCTCCTTTGGGTATCCTATGAAGACACATTTCTCCGATTTGGGTTTGAGCTTATCAGGATGAAATTTTTTCACATAAGCATCGCAACCCCAAAATTTTAAGAAACGACAATTTGGTTTCTTGCCAAACCACAGTTCATGAGGCGTCGTCTCAACGGATTTTGATGGTGCCCTATTTAACGTGAATGTAGCTGTCTCTAATGCATAACCCAAAACGATAGTGGTAAATTGGTAAGAGACATCATAGATTGCACTATATCCAATAAAGTACGGTTATGACGTTCGGACACACCATTACACTGTGGTGTTCCAGGTGGCGTGAGTAGTGAAACTATTTCACATTGTTTTAACTGAAGGCCAAACTCGTAACTCAAATATTTTACCTCTGCGATCATATCGTAGAAACTTTTATTTTCTTGTTATGATGATTCTCCACTTCACTCTGAAATTCTTTGAACTTTTCAAATGTTTCAGACTTTGTGTTTCATCAAGTAGATATACCCATATCTGCTCAAATCATCTGTGAAGGTCAGAAAATAATGATACCTGCTACGAGCCTCAATATTCATCGGACCACATACATCTGTATGTATGATTTCCAACAAATTTGTTGCTCTCTCCATAGTTCCGGAGAACGGCGTTTTAGTCATCTTTCCCATGAGGCACGGTTCGCAAGCATCAAGTGATTCATAATCAAGTGATTCCAAAATCCCATCAGTATGGAGTTTCTTCATGCGCTTTACACCAATATGACCTAAACGGCAGTACCACAAATAAGTTGCACTATCATTATTAACTTTGCATCTTTTGGCTTCAATATTATGAATATGTGTATCACTACGATCGAGATCCAACAAACCATTTTCGTTGGTGTGTATGACCATAAAGGTTTTATTCATGTAAACAGAACAACAATTGTTCTCTAACTTAAATGAATAACCGTATTGCAATAAACATGATCAGATCATATTCATGCTCAATGCAAACACCAAATAACACTTATTTAGTTTCAACACTAATCCCGAAAGTACAGGGAGTGTGCGATGATGATCATATCAATCTTGGAACTACTTCCAACACACATCGTCACCTCGCCTTTTACTAGTCTCTGTTTATTCTGCAACTCCCGTTTTCGAGTTACTACTCTTTAGCAACTGAACCAGTATCAATTACCGAGGGGTTGCTATAAACACTAGTAAAGTACACATCAATAATCTGTATATCAAATATACATTTGTTCACTTTTACTAGTCTCTGTTTATTCTGTAACTCCCGTTTCGAGTTACTACTCTTAGCAACTGAACCAGTATCAATTACCGAGGGATTGCTATAAACACTAGTAAAGTACACATCAATAATCTGTATATCAAATATACCTTTGTTCACTTTGCCATCCTTCTTATCCACCAAATAGTTGGGGTAGTTCCGCTTCCAGTGACCAGTCCCTTTGCAGTAGAAGCACTTAGTCTCAGGCTTAGGACCAGACTTAGGCTTCTTCACTTGAGCAGCAACTTGCTTGCCGTTCTTTTTGAAGTTCCCCTTTTTCCCTTTTCCCTTTTCTTGAAACTAGCGGTCTCGTCAACCATCAACACTTGAAGTGGTCTCGTCAACCATCAACACTTGATGTTTTTCTTGATTTCTACCTTCGCCGATTTCAGCATCACGAAGAGTTCGGGAATTACTTTCGTCATCCCTTGCATACCATAGTTCATCACGAAGTTCTACTAACTTGGTGATGGTGACTAGAGAATTCTGTCAATCACTATTTTATCTGGAAGATAAACTCCCACTTGATTCAAGCGATTGTAGTACCCATACAATCTGAGCACATGCTCACTAGTTGAGCGATTCTCCTCCATCTTTTTGCTATAGAACTTGTTGGAGATTTCATATCTCTCAACTCGGGTATTTGCTTGAAATATTAACTTCAACTCCTGGAACATCTCATATGGTCCATGACGTTCAAAACGTCTTTGAAGTCCCGATTCTAAGCCGTTAAGCATGGTGCACTAAACTATCAAGTAGTCATCATATTGAGCTAGCCAAACGTTCATAACGTCTGCATCTGCTCCTGCAATAGGTCTGTCACCTAGCGGTGCATCAAGGACATAATTTTTCTGTGCAGCAATGAGGATAATCCTCAGATCACGGATCCAATCCGCATCTTTGCTACTAACATCTTTCAACATAATTTTTCTCTAGGAACAAAAAATAAACACAGGGAAGCAACAACGCGAGCTATTGATCTACAACATAATTTGCAAAATACTATCAGGACTAAGTTCATGATAAATTTAAGTTCAATTAATCATATTACTTAAGAACTCCCACTTAGATAGACATCTCTCTAATCATCTAAGTGATTACGTGATCCAAAGCAACTAAACCATATCCGATTAACACGTGAGATGGAGTAGTTTCAATGGTGAACATCACTACGTTGATCATATCTACTATATGATTCACGCTCGACCTTTCGGTCTCTGTGTTCCGAGGCCATATCTGTATATGCTAGGCTCGTCAAGTTTAACCTGAGTATTCCGCGTGTGCAACTGTTTTGCACCCGTTGTATTTGAACGTAGAGCCTATCACACCCGATTAACACGTGGTGTCTCAGCACGAAGAACTTTTGCAACGGTGCATACTCAGGGAGAACACTTTTATCTTGAAATTTTAGTGAGAGATCATCTTATAATGCTACCGTCAATCAAAGCAAGATAAGATGCATAAAGGATTAACATCACATGCAATCAATATAAGTGATATGATATGGCCATCATCATCTTGTGCTTGTGATCTCCATCTCCGAAGCACCGTGCTTGTGATCACCATCTCCGAAGCACCATCATGATCACCATCGTCACCGGCTCGACACCTTGATCTCCATCGTAGTATCGTTGTCGTCTCGCCAACTTATTACTTTTACGACTATCGTTACCGCTTAGTGATAAAGTAAAACTATTACATGGCGATTGCATCTCATACAATAAAGCGACAACCATATGGCTCCTGCCAGTTGCCGATAACTCGGTTACAAAACATGATCATCTCATACAACACATTATATCACATCATGTCTTGACCATATCACATCACAACATGCCCTGCAAAAACAAGTTAGACGTCCTCTACTTTGTTGTTGCAAGTTTTACGTGGCTGCTACGGGCTTAGCAAGAACCGTTCTTACCTACGCATCAAAACCACAACGATAGTTTGTCAAGTTGGTGCTGTTTTAACCTTCGCAAGGACCGGGCGTAGCCACACTCGGTTCAACTAAAGTGAGAGAGACAGACACCCGCCAGTCACCTTTAAGCAACGAGTGCTCCGAACGGTGAAACCAGTCTCGCGTAAGCGTACGCGTAATGTCGGTCCGGGCCGCTTCATCTCACAATACCGCTGAACCAAAGTATGACATGCTGGTAAGCAGTATGACTTATATCGCCCACAACTCACTTGTGTTCTACTCGTGCATAGCATCAACGCATAAAACCAGGCTCTGATACCACTGTTGGGGAACGTAGTAATTTCAAAAAATTTCCTACGCACACGCAAGATCATGGTGATGCATAGCAATGAGAGGGGAGAGTGTTGTCCACGTACCCTCGTAGACCGACAGCGGAAGCGTTATCACAACGCGGTTGATGTAGTCGTACGTCTTCACGATCCGACCGATCAAGTACCGAACGCACGGCACCTCCGAGTTCTACACACGTTCAGCTCGATGACGTCCCTCGAACTCCGATCCAGCCGAGTGTTGAGGGAGAGTTTCGTCAGCACGACGGCGTGGTGACGATGATGATGTTCTACCGACGCAGGGCTTCGCCTAAGCTCCGCAACGGTATTATCGAGGTGTAATATGGTGGAGGGGGCACCGCACACGGCTAAAAGATCTCAAGGATCAATTGTTGTGTCTCTGGGGTGCCCCCTGCCCCCGTATATAAAGGAGCAAGGGAGGAGGAGGCCGGCCCTAGGAGGGGGCGCACCAAGTGTGGAGTCCTAGTAGGACTCCCTAGTCCTAGTAGGATTCCACCTCCCATATGGAATAGGAAAAGAGGAAGGGAAAAAGAGAAGGAAGGAAGGGGGCGCCCCCCTTCCCTAGTCCAATTCGGACCAGACCAAGGGGAGGGGTGCGGCCACCCTTGAGGCCCTTTTTCTTCTTTCCCGTATGGCCCAATAAGGCCCAATATGTATTCCCGTAACTCTCCGGTACTCCGAAAAATACCCGAATCACTCGGAACCTTTCCGAAGTCCGAATATAGTCGTCCAATATATCGATCTTTACGTCTCGACCATTTCAAGACTCCTCGTGATGTCCCCGATCTCATCCGGGACTCCGAACTCCTTCGGTACATCAACATACATAAACTCATAATAAAACTGTCATCGTAACTTTAAGCGTGCGGACCCTACGGGTTCGAGAACTATGTAGACATGACCGAGACACGTCTCCGGTCAATAACCAATAGCGGGACCTGGATGCCCATATTGGCTCCCACATATTCTACGAAGATCTTTATCGGTCAGACCGCATAACAACATACGTTGTTCCCTTTGTCATCAGTATGTTACTTGCCCGAGATTCGATCGTCGGTATCTCGATACCTAGTTCAATCTCGTTACCGGCAAGTCTCTTTACTCGTTCCGTAACACATCATCCCGCAACTAACTTATTAGTCACAAAGCTTGCAAGGCTTATAGTGATGTGCATTACCGAGTGGGCCCAGAGATACCTCTCCGACAATCGGAGTGACAAATCCTAATCTCGAAATACGCCAACCCAACAAGTACCTTTGGAGACACCTGTAGAGCACCTTTATAATCACCCGTTTACGTTGTGACGTTTGGTAGCACACAAAGTGTTCCTCCGGTAAACGGGAGTTGCATAATCTCATAGTTAGAGGAACATGTAGAAGTCATGAAGAAAGCAATAGCAACATACTAATCGATCGGGTGCTAAGCTAACGGAATGGGTCAAGTCAATCACGTCATTCTCCTAATGAGGTGATCTCGTTAATCAAATGACAACTTATGTCTATGGCTAGGAAACATAACCATCTTTGATTAACGAGCTAGTCAAGTAGAGGCATACTAGTGACACTCTGTTTGTCTATGTATTCACACATGTATTATGTTTCCGGTTAATACAATTCTAGCATGAATAATAAACATTTATCATGATATAAGGAAATAAATAATAACTTTATTATTGCCTCTAGGGCATATTTCCTTCAGGAAGTGGATCAGATCGTTCCACACGGCCGAGCTCCCGACCATGGAGTACGACCGGTGGCATGTCCGGTACCCACGGGTCAGCCGCCCCATTGAACTTCCTGTTCGGGGCGGCGCCAGTCCGCCTCGTCCCGCCGGAGCCAGGGGTGGTGAGCGTTCGGATGTGCGGGAGGAACGAGAGGCTCGGTAGCACCTCGAGGCGAAGGCCGCCGTTGAGGCGTACATGGAGGACCTCCGCCGGCAGCACCCGGAGCTCGTGGAGGAGGAGCAGGCAATATTCGCCGTCAATGGCGGTGAAGTCATCGTCATCTCCGACGATGAGGAGGGCGGCAAGAAGGGCGGCGAGGAGGGTGGATCGACATCGAGGAGTGGCAGAGCGTCTTCCCCGACGACGACGACACCGGCCTCGACCCAGCTCTCACCGAGGGTGGTCTAATGAGGAACGATTGGCTCGACCTCCACTTCGCTCGTTGAATTTAAGTAGTTTTTAGTGTAGTTTAATTTAAGTTTAAATTTGTGTTCAATATTCGGTTGTGAAGACTATCTATGTTGAACTTATGTTTAAATGCATGCAAGTTTCGGTTGAAATTAGATTGAATTTATGCAAATTTACGTTTACTCCACTAAATTGAGGGGATCGGCTAAAACCGACCAAAATTTAGTGAAGTATACATACTCCACTAAGGTTTACTAGGCCGGATACTCCACTAATTTTAGGAGATCGGTTAGAAATCCCCTTGGAGCATGTTTAACACGAATTATCAAACAGACATTGAAAGGACATGCGGTGCCCCCATGTGTGGTTTTCGTAATTGATGACATTCTCTATGGACTAATGGTTGCATTGAGTTATATTTGTAGGATTTGTCCATAGGCATTTCTTGAAGTCCATGTGTTGGTTTCAAGGAGTTTATGTGTTGACCAAGGTGCTATTAAGGAATTATCCAAAGATTGGTCATGTGAGAGTTGAGCTTATTGCAAGCATGTCTTGAAGAAGAAGATTGTGTGATCATTCATGCTTAACTTCAAGGCATCATCCAAATGAAGAGAGTTGGAAAGGTTCAAGGTTGATCAAGACTAAGTCAAGAGTGAATCAAGTTGATCAACTCACAAAGCGTAGAAGATGTACCGAGAGGGATCAAGTGATCCCATGGTATGGTAAGCATTGCCCATTATGCTTTGTGTACTAACCCATGATCTACGTGTGAGTTCTATGTGGGGTTAGGTTTGTTTTCATGGGTTTGCATCAATAGGAAGATCTCATACAACCCATGGAAGATGACATCAAGTGGTGATCGTCATCAAGATTGCGGTGTGCAAGTTCAAGTGGAGCATCATGAAGAGATCATCCTTGAAGTTTGCCGTCCATTGTGGTGACAATGGACTGGTGAAGATGGGTCGAAGAGTGGCTCACCCATAGTAGAGTATGGGGGGGGGGCAATCAACTAGTCTTCATCAAGCCAACGCAATCAAGAAGACGGTCCAACTTGAGGGAGTCAAGATCGTCATCATCTAGCTCAAGTGGACTATGTGCAAGGCAAAGGTTTGCCCTTGATAGGTTTTCTATTTTACCGGTCTCATGGTGGTAGTTGGGAGACCGGGTTATAGGATCGATTGCCGTACTATCAAGGGGGGCTCTCAAGTTACTAGCTCGATCGTATCGATCATAGAGAGCTCAAACCATTGCATCCTTGCATCATATTTCTTGGTTATTGTTTGATGTTTCTCATTGTGAGTTTTAGAGCTTTTGATCATCTGCATGACAAGATCGAGTTCATCGAAAACGGAGTTCACATGCATCTTCTATGATGTTTCCGATGTTGGAGGTTATGCCGGTTCTTCTCTGTTGGAGGGTTCACTCCTCTATATGTTTGGCATACCTCCCCTGCCTCTTCTTGCTTTTGGATAGATTTGTCGTTGTCTATCCAACAAGCTTGAGTTTGCTCAATTCGGAGCTCATTTGCAGAAGTTATTGTTGGGGAACGTAGCAGAAATTCAAAATTTTCTACGCATCACCAAGATCAATCTATGGAGTAATCTAGCAACGAGAGGAAGGGGAGTGCATCTACATACCATTGTAGATCGCGGTGCGGAAGCGTTGCAAGAACGCGGATGAAGGAGTCATACTCGTAGCGATTCAGATCGCGGTAGATTCTGATCTAAGCGCCGAACCACGGCGCCTCCGCGTTCAACACATGTGCAGCCCGATGACGTCTCCCACGCCTTGATCCAGCAAGGAGAGAGGGAGAGGTTGGGGAAGACTCCGTCCAGCAGCAGCACGACGGCGTGGTGGTGATGGAGGAGCGTGGCAATCCTGCAGGGCTTCGCCAAGCACCGCGGGAGAGGAGGAGGACATGGAAGAGGGGAAGGGCTGCGCCAAGAGAGAGAGCAAATCATGTGTTGGGCAGCCCCCATACCTCAAGTATATATAGGGGAAGAGGAGGGGCTGCGCCCCCACCTAGGGTTCCCTCCCAGGGGTGGCGGCAGCCCCCAGATCCCATCTGGGTGGCGGCCAAGGGGGAGAGAGGGGGGCGCCTAGGGTGGGCCTTAGGGCCCATCTGCTCCTAGGGTTTGCCCCCTCTCCTCTTGAGGGCGCCTTGGGCCTTGGTGGGAGGCGCCCCAGCCCACCTAGGGGCTGGTCCCTTCCCACTATTGGCCCACGTAGGCCTCTGGGGCTGGTGGCCCCACCTGGTGGACCCCCGGGACCCTCCCGGTGGTCCCGGTACGTTACCGATAGCACCCGAAACTTTTCCGGTGACCAAAACAGGACTTCCCATATATAAATCTTTACCTCCGGACCATTCCGGAACTCCTCGTGACGTCCGCGATCTCATCCGGGACTCCGAACAACATTCGGTAACCACGTATATCTATTCCCTATAACCCTAGCGTCATCGAACCTTAAGTGTGTAGACCCTACGGGTTCGAGAACCATGCAGACATGACCGAGACGTTCTCCGGTCAATATCCAATAGCGGGATCTGGATACCCATGTTGGCTCCCGCATGTGTGACGCCCCCGATTTGACCGTACACTAATCATGCACGCAAATGTGTACGATCACGATCAGGGACTCACGGGAAGATATCACAACACAACTCTACAACATAAATAAGTCATACAAGCATTATAATACAAGCCAGGGGCCTCGAGGGCTCGAATACAAGTGCTCGATCATAGACGAGTCAGCGGAAGCAACAATATCTGAGTACAGACATAAGTTAAACAAGTTTTGCCTTAAGAAGGCTAGCACAAAAGTAGCAACGATCGAAGAGGCAAGGCCTCCTGCCTGGGACCTCCTAACTACTCCTGGTCGTCGTCAGCGGCCTGCACGTAGTAGTAGGCACCTCCAGTGCCGTGGGAGTCGTCGTCGACGGTGGCGTCTGGCTCCTGGACTCCAACATCTGGTTGCGACAACCAGATAGAAAGGAAAGGGGGAAAAAGAGGGAGAGAAGCAACCGTGAGTACTCATCCAAAGTACTCGCAAGCAAGGAGCTACACTACATATGCATGGGTATATGTGTAAAGGGGCATATCAGTGGACTGAACTGCAGAATGCCAGAATTAAAAGGGGGATAGCTAGTCCTGTCGAAGACTACACTTCTGGTCATCTCCATCTTGCAGCATATAGAAGAGAATAGAGTGAAGTCCTCCAAGTAGCATCGCATAGCATAATCCTACCCGGCAATCCCCTCCTCGTCGCCCTGTTAGAGAGCGATCACCGGGTTGTATCTGGCACTTGGAAGGGTGTATTTTATTCAGTATCCAGTTCTAGTTGTCATAAGCTCAAGGTACAACTCCGGGTCGTCCTTTTACCGAGGGACACGGCTATTCGAATAGATAAACTTCCCTGCAGGGGTGCACCACATAACCCAACACGCTCGATCCCAATTGGCCGGACACACTTTTCTGGGTCATGCCCGGCCTCGTAAGATCAACGCGTCGCAGCCCCACCTAAGCACAACAGAGCGGTCAGCACGCCGGTCTAATCCTAAGCGCGCAGGGGTCTGGGCCCATCGCCCTATGCACACCTGCACGTTGCGAACGCGGCCGCGAGCAGACCTAGCAACCCACACGATCACGACGGTTACGTCAAAGCGGTCCAACACGGCGCGCGCCACTCAGTCGCTGACGTCACGAAGGCTTCGGCTGATACCACGACGCCGGGATACCCATAACTACTCCCGCGTAGATGGCTAGTGCGTATAGACCAAATGGCCAGACTCAGATCAAATACCAAGATCTCGTTAAGCGTGTTAAGTATCCGCGAACGCCGACCAGGGCCAGGCCCACCTCTTACCTAGGTGGTCTCAACCTGCCCTGTCGCTCCGCCACAAAGATCCACTTGCGGGTACTCCTACGAGCCGACCCGACTTTAGTCATCACATGTGTCATGTATATGGTATATAAGTATATACCCGCGATCACCGCCCAGGTGATCACGGCCCGATAGTGTAGCACAGCAGACGGACAAGAATGTAGGGCCACTGATGGAAATCTAGCATCCTATACTAAGCATGTAGGATTGCAAGTAAAGGTATCAACAGTAGTAGCAAGGATAGGCTATGCATCAGAATAGGATATCGAAAAGTAGTAACATGCTACACTACTCTAATGCAAGCAGTATAGAGGAGAGTAGGCGATATCTGGTGATCAAGGGGGGGGGGCTTGCCTGGTTGCTCTGGCAAGTAGGAGGGGTCGTCGACTCCGTAGTCGAACTGGGCAGCAGCAGTGTCGGTCTCGTAGTCTACCGGAGAGAAGAGGGGGAAGAAACAGTAAATACAATGCAAACATAAGCATGACGATGCGTGACATGACAGTGAGCGGCGCTAGGGGTGTCCTAACGCGACAGTAGGTGGTACCGGTGAAGGGGGGGAACATCCGGGAGGTATTCCCGATGTTACACGTTTTCGGACAGACGGACCAGAGGGGGAAAGTTGCTAGTTCGATAGGTTAGGGAGGTGTGGTGGACGAACGGACTGCGTATTCGGATTCGTCTCGTCGTTCTGAGCAACTTTCATATAGAAAACATTTTCATCCGAGTTACGGTTTAAAAGATATGAATTTTCAAAGTTTATTTGAATTTCTGGAATTATTTAATTAACAGAAAAAGGGATATGACATCAGCATGACGTATGAGTGACGTCAGCGGTCAACAGTCTGGGTTGACTGGTCAAACTGACAAGGGGGACCCACCTGTCATAGACAGTGGGTTAACAGAGGATTAAACTAATTAGTTTTTAGTTAATTAACTACTGGGCCCACCTGTCAGTGAGAGATTAATTAAACTAATTATTTTTATTTACAAAACATTTTCTTTTTTTAAATTTTGCGGCGGGGCCCGCATGTCAGTGACTGGGCCTGCCCAGTCAGCAGTTGACTGGGTCTGGGGCCCGTGGGGGCCACTGGCAGGGACACTGGGGGTGGGGCCAGGCCAGCCACGTCGGCGGCCGGCGCCGGCGCAACTCCGGCGACCAAAACCGCGGCGGTCCCTCGCCGGAGTTGGCCGGAATCGCGCTACGGGGCTCGGGGAGGAACGGGGCTAGGCCCATTCGAAAGAACTCGCAGCGCCGCATCCAGTGGTGGCCGGGGCTTCGCCGGACTTGGCCGGAATCGGCGCCGGCGAGTGGCGGAGGCGGCGGCGCACACGGGTGCTCGACGGAGACATGGCTACGGCGAGCTATCGAAAAAGCGGAGGGGCTGGGGGGCATCTACAAACGGCGGGGAGTGTAACGGGCTTGACCCCGTGACCATTTGGTCACCGGAGACCCGCCGGCGGCGAGCCTCGCGGCGCGGCGTTCGGGCGCGCGTGGGGGGGGCAGCTACGGAGCGCGGGCGAGCTAGCGGAGAGGGGGAGGAGGTAGAGGAGCTCACCGCGCGGCTGTAGGGGGACGGCAGCGTGCTCGGGGAGGCTCGTCGGAGGCGAAACGGGGCGGCGATCGACGGCGGCCGTGCGGGGAAGACGAGCTCGGTGTGCTCGTTGTAGGGGCTCCGGTCTCCAACGGGATGCACCAGACGATGCAGCGGGCGACGGCGGTCCTTGGAGACACCTTGGGGCGGCGAGGTGGGTACGGTGGCCGTGTGAACGACGGTGAACGGCGGCGAGCGCGTCGGGCGTGGGGAAGAGGAGAGCGGCGCGGATCCGGGGGAGAGGCGCAGAGGCCGAGGGAGTGAGCGGGGTGAGTGGGAGAGAGGCCCGAGGGAGCGGGGGCCGCTGGCGCCCTTATCCTCTCGCGGGGTTCACCGCCGGCGAGGGGGTGCGGCGGCAGCGCGCCCCTGTTCCGACCCGGTCGGGGGAACAGGGAAGGGGCGAGGGAGGAGGTGGGCTGGGCCGGGGGCGCGGGGGTGCGGGTGGCGGCCCAGCTTGGGCCGGGGGGGGGGGGGTTCGGGGTTTGGGCCGGGGGGGCAGTGGGGGGGGGGGCCTGCTCCTTTTTTTCTTTTTCTCTGACTGTTTCTGTTTTCTTTTTATTTGCTTATTCCCTTTTCTGTTTTATTTCATTTAAAGCATTTAGGCATTTTATAAAAATGTGTTCTCTCCACCATAATTACCAGTGTAATATTTGGCACCCACTGAACATTTTTGTTTGAGTTTTTGAAAACTTTTATTTTTCACTTTAATTATATTTGAAGTTTGAACTAGGAGTTAGAAAGGAAGGTGATTCAAATGTGATCAAGCCCTGTTTAGCAACATGATTAGCTTAATCACAGGGAGTTACTGTAGCATGATTCCCAGGGTGTTACAAATCTCCTCCACTACAAGAAATCTCGTCCCGAGATTTAGGAGGTAGAAGGAAACAGTGCGGGGTATTCTTCGCGCAGACGATCCTCTCGTTCCCAAGTGGCCTCATCTTCAGAATGGTGCGACCACTGGACTTTGAGAAACTTGATCGCCTTCTGACGTGTGCGGCGTTCAGCTTGGTCGAGAATGCGGACCGGATGCTCCTTATAGGAGAGGTCTTGCTGCAATTCGAGCACTTCATGATCCACAGCTCGGATTGGATCCTTGAAGCAACGGCGGAGCTGTGACACATGGAACACATCGTGAACCTGAGAAAGGTTCGGCGGTAGTTCCAGTTGGTATGCCACTTTTCCACGCCTTTCGAGAATAGTGAATGGGCCAATATAGCGAGGAGCTAGTTTGCCCTTGATCCCGAAGCGGTGAGCACCCTTCATAGGTGTGACTCGAAGATAAGCCTTTTCGCCAGGTTGATAGACCATGTCTTTATGATGACGGTCATACTGACTCTTCTGACGTGACTGAGCAGTCTTGAGATTCTCGCGAATAATGCGGACTTGTTCTTCGGCATCTTGGATAATATCCGGACCGAAGAGTGGACGTTCCCCAGTTTCTGACCAGTTCAGAGGGGTTCGGCACTTTCGTCCATATAACACTTCGAAGGGGGCCATCTTCAGACTAGCTTGATAGCTATTATTATAAGAGAACTCAGCATACGGGAGAGATTCCTCCCATTTCTTGCCGAAGGAAATAACGCAAGCTCGAAGCATGTCTTCGAGAACTTGATTGACGCGTTCAACTTGTCCTTGCGATTGAGGATGAAACGCAGTACTGAATGACAGATGAGTTCCCATTGCTTCTTGGAAACTTGCCCAGAATCTTGAAGTGAATAAGCTACCACGGTCTGAACTGATAACCAATGGAATACCGTGGAGTGAAACAATCCTGGACATATAGAGCGTTGCCAACTGGCTAGCAGTGATCGTTTCTTTGACTGCCAGAAAATGTGCAACTTTGGAAAGTCGGTCAATGACGACAAGAATAGCATCATTACCTTTCTGTGATTTGGGAAATCCAGTGACGAAGTCCATTTCAACATGGTCCCATTTCCATTCAGGAATAGAGATAGGTTGCAGAGTTCCAGCAGGCCTTTGATGTTCTGCTTTGATTCGACGGCAAACGTCACACTCAGCAACATAACGAGCAATGTCTTGCTTCATATTAGTCCACCAGAATCTCTGACGGATGTCTTGGTACATCTTTGTACTACCAGGGTGGATACATAGAGGCGTATCATGAGCTTCTTTCATAACTTCCTGTGTCATATCCAGGTTTTTCTCTGCACATGGCACCACTAGGCGGCCCTTGAAGTATAGGGTGCCATCTTCAGAAATGGTGAAGAATGAGGGCTTTCCTTCTGCGAGGTAGCGCTTAATCTTGTGGGCTTCAGAGTCATACTTCTGTAGCCTTTTGATGCTGTCCTCGAGATCTGGTTTAGCAACTAGGATATTGAGGGAACCCTGGGTAACAACGTGGAGGTTCACCTTGCCAAATTCCTTAGGAGGGGGAGCGAGTGCACCCGGAGGAACAATATGGAGGTTCAGCTTCCTGAATTCTTCAACAAGCGAGGGCTGAACTTTGTGAACCTGGAGGTGGTTGCAGTAAGACTTGCGGCTCAAGGCATCAGCCATTACATTAGCCTTGCCTGGCGTATAGGAAATACCCAAGTCAAAGTCTGCAACAAGCTCCATCCATCTCTGCTGACGGAGGTTCAGATCTGGCTGAGTAAACAGATACTTCAGACTTTGGTGGTCAGTGAAGATCTCGCAACGATTACCGAGAAGGTAATGTCGCCACTGCTTCAGCGCATGAATGACGGCAGCAAGTTCGAGGTCGTGAACTGGGTAGTTCTCTTCGTGAGGGCGCAATTGTCGAGAGGCATAAGCAATCACTTTGCGGTCTTGCATTAGGACACAGCCTAATCCTTGACGGGAAGCGTCGCAGTAAATGACGAAGTCCTTCTTAGTATCAGGTGGAGCTAGAACTGGGGCAGAAGTCAACTTGTCTTTGAGTGCCTGGAAACTTTCCTGACATTTGTCTGTCCATTGGAACTTGACGCCCTTATGCAACAGGTTAGTCAGAGGCCTGGCGATCTTGGAGAAGTTCTCGACAAATCGACGGCAATAGCTGGCGAGACCGAGAAAACTTCTGACTTGCTTAACGTTCTTGGGAGGAGTCCAATCAAGAATAGCCTGAACTCGCTCAGGGTTGACGGCAATACCATCCTTAGAGATGACATGCCCCAGATAGGTTACTTCCGGTAGCCAGAATTCACATTTAGAGAACTTGGCATATAGTTGATGTTCTCGTAGCTTTTCCAGCACAAGTCGAAGATGTTCAGCATGTTCTTCTTCGTTCTTGGAAAATATCAGGATATCATCCAGATAAACCACGACGAACTTGTCGAGGTAATCCATGAATATGTAGTTCATCAGACGAGAGAAGGTGGCTGGAGCATTGGTTAAACCGAAAGACATGACGGTGTACTCGTATGAACCATAGCGAGTCACGAAGGCGGTCTTTGGGATATCCTCTTCGCGAACACGGATCTGGTGGTAGCCCAACCTCAAGTCGAGCTTAGAGAACACTGACGAACCCGCCAGTTGATCATACAGATCATTGATCCGAGGAAGAGGGTATTTATTCTGAATGGTAGCTTGGTTTATAGGACGGTAGTCTTGAACTAACCGGTTTGTCCCATCCTTCTTCTTGACAAAGAGAGAAGGTGCTCCCCAAGGAGAGCA
Organism: Triticum aestivum; assembly: GCF_018294505.1. NCBI lineage: Eukaryota > Viridiplantae > Streptophyta > Magnoliopsida > Poales > Poaceae > Triticum > Triticum aestivum. The sequence goes on from NC_057799.1 coordinate 534,321,902, forward strand.
ACTTGGGCGAATGAATCCTTTGCGAAGAGACTTGTCGATTTCCTCCTTAAGCTCAAGGAGTTCATGCGGCGGCATTTTGTAGGGTCGCTTGGCTATAGGAGTGGTGCCTGGTTTCAAGTCGATGATGAATTCGACAGCTCTAGCAGGGGGAATCCCTGGAAGTTCTTCAGGGAAGACGTCGAGGAATTCACGCACGACGGGAATGTTTTCAATGCCCTCGAGTGGTGCAGCGTTCAATGCATTCAATGCATAGAGCCTTGCCTCGGCATTTTGCACCAGATGGGCTTGGTAAGTAACTATCTCATCTGAAGGGTGTAGCAGATGGACGGTCTTAGTGGTGCAAACGATTGAAGCAGTATGCGCTTTTAACCAATTCATTCCCAGAATGAGATCAATGCTACAGGACTTCAGTACGATGGGAGAGACAAGAAATTCCAGTCCTTCAATTTCAACAGTAACATCGCGACTAACCATAGAGGTTTGACATTGGCCCGCAGGGGTGTGTACCACTAGCGGAGTGTTTATCTCTTCGTAATGAATGCCATGCAGGAATGCAAATTCTGCTGATATGAATGAATGGGATGCTCCTGTATCAAATAAAACGGATGCTGGTACTGAATTTACGAGGAGTGTACCCATCACAGTAGCAGGCTGGTCTTGAGCTTCGCTGAGATCAACGTGGTTGGCATGAGCACGACCATGAGACTTAGCATTGTTGTTGCGGGGCTGGTTGTTACCACGGCCAGCTGCTGGAAGGGCCAGTTGATTCTGGTTCTGATAGCAGTTCCTGGCAAAGTGACCCGGTTGACCACACTTGAAGCACAGACCATTATCGGGAGTGGGAACAGGAGCCCCAGGTGGGGGAGCTGGTAGCTTTGACTGCTTAGATGGTGGAGGAGGCAGACGCGGTGCAGCATAAGATTTCCTGGGAGCAGGTGCATTTGGACGATACATGCTGTTCGGGATCCATATCTTACGCTTCTGTGAGGGCGAGCCCGAAGATGAGCCCGTGTCACGGTTGCGCCTCTGAGAGCTCTGGTATTCCTGCAGACCAGTCTCGACATTGATGGCCTTATTCACCAAGGTGGCGAAATCGGCGAAGTCATGCACTAGAAGTGCGAGCTTGATGTCAGCTTGTAGTCCATCACGGAACTTCTCCTGTCTGCGTGCATCAGTTGCAATGTCTTCTTCAGCATAGCGGGACAAGTCCAGAAACTCCCGCTGATAAGCTTCAACAGTTTTGTTGCCTTGGGTGAGGTTGCGGAACTCACGCTTCTTCCGGTCCATGACTCCCTGAGGAATGAAGCGGGCACGGAAAGCAGCTTGGAAGTCTGGCCAGGTGATGATTGTTCCAGCTGGCAGAGTACGCCTGTGGCTGTCCCACCATTGAGCTGCGGGTCCCTTCAAGAAGAAGGAAGCAAAATTGACATAGCTGGCAGGGGCTACATCAGCAGACTCCATCTCATAGGTGATGTCACGGAGCCAGTCATCAGCATCCAGAGGCTGAGTTGAGCTGCGGTAGATGGTTGGGTTGAGGCGTATGAAATCTTGAAGAGTCACTTGGGCTGGCTGCTGGTTCATATTGGGGCGAGGAAACTGAGCCATCATATTTTCCATGAATTGGCGGTTCAGTTCAAACTGTTGGATCATACCAGCCATGTACTCAGGTGGTGGTGGGGCATCGCCACCACGACCACGACCACCTGGTCTAACCATCCTGCTAATATATAACAGGGGTAGTTCAGCATTGAGAAAATTTGCAATGACAAGAATCATTCATGATGAAACATGCATAATTGAAAGGAGCACGATAGCTACTACATAGTAGTCGGCATAACTTACAAAAGGGGTCATGCATAGAGTTCAGTACACAGAGTTCAGTACATAGACTAAAACATCATAGGCGGCACACAGGCTCGCGGCGACTGCAACTAATACTACAATCAAGCCTACATCAGTCCCAAGAGGTACTGTGGAGGTAATCGTAGCCCGACAGCTGGTAGTGAGGCAACGGATAGTCCTCCACGTCAGCAGACTGGGGGCCGCGGATACTCAGGTGTAGAGCCCGACGCTCAGGTGGCAGAAGAGGACCAAGTGCGGGAGAGTAGCCTCCCACCTCTGGCCAACCAACACCGTGGGGCATCACGGTCCTGGCTGGGTAGATCGCAGAACGCGGTACCTGTCCAGACCGGACAAAGGGGTGCAGCAGCGTCAGAGCACGGTAAAGGTGCTGACGGGTGGTGTACATCTCGTGGCGAAGAGCTCGGTTAGCTCGATCCAGCCCATCAGCATGCAGAACCAGGTGCTGATGGTAGAAGGGCTCCCGGGTGACAGTGGAGTAGGCAGCAGTATAGTATCCCTCCGCACCAACATCAGAGGCGATAGCAATGTGCCTGAAAGGGGAGGTGTCCAACTCCCGATACTCTCCACGAAGACGTGTCAGAGCAGCATAGGCAGCATCGTGGACAGCCATATCGATGGTCACACCAACACCATGTGCGGTGTGCAGCACAGTAGTGGAGTCATACTCCCGAGAGTAGAGGTGGACGATGGCACGGTACTGCTCCTGGTTAAAGTCCTGGTACTCCTCGTAGACGGTGTACTCAGGGTGCCAGCGATAACCCAGATAGGTCATCATCTCAGCTAGCACCGCAGGTGATCCCGAGGCACCAATGGCCATCGTGTGGCGAACGACCTGCCTCGTGGGTTCCATCTGAAAGCAAAGACGTTTCAAAGGAGTCAAATGACAGTGTGTGAATTGTTCAAAATACTATTCTAAGAAACAACTATGGCTTATCCATCTTTGGGGTGAACGCGGTCACGGGATCCTAGTGTTAGAGTTAGTAAATTCGTTTAACCCGAGTAGAAGAGAGTTCAGAGTCCCAGAGTAAAGGTCGAGGAGTAAAAGATCCTAGTACCACCCAATGGCGACGTGGGCCCGTAAGACACACAGCCATGTTAGTAAAAGTTTTTGTAATGTCTAGACTCGACTTCGGCCAAGGAGTGTGGAAGGGGGGTTCCTACAGGCAGTCGGCTCTGATACCAACTTGTGACGCCCCCGATTTGACCGTACACTAATCATGCACGCAAATGTGTACGATCACGATCAGGGACTCACGGGAAGATATCACATCACAACTCTACAACATAAATAAGTCATACAAGCATTATAATACAAGCCAGGGGCCTCGAGGGCTCGAATACAAGTGCTCGATCATAGACGAGTCAGCGGAAGCAACAATATCTGAGTACAGACATAAGTTAAACAAGTTTGCCTTAAGAAGGCTAGCACAAAAGTAGCAACGATCGAAGAGGCAAGGCCTCCTGCCTGGGACCTCCTAACTACTCCTGGTCGTCGTCAGCGGCCTGCACGTAGTAGTAGGCACCTCCAGTGCCGTGGGAGTCGTCGTCGACGGTGGCGTCTGGCTCCTGGACTCCAACATCTGGTTGCGACAACCAGATAGAAAGGAAAGGGGGAAAAAGAGGGAGAGAAGCAACCGTGAGTACTCATCCAAAGTACTCGCAAGCAAGGAGCTACACTACATATGCATGGGTATATGTGTAAAGGGGCATATCAGTGGACTGAACTGCAGAATGCCAGAATTAAAAGGGGG
>NC_057799.1:534327268-534328321 GCF_018294505.1 Triticum aestivum
TCGGTCTCGTAGTCTACCGGAGAGAAGAGGGGGAAGAAACAGTAAATACAATGCAAACATAAGCATGACGATGCGTGACATGACAGTGAGCGGCGCTAGGGGTGTCCTAACGCGACAGTAGGTGGTACCGGTGAAGGGGGGGAACATCCGGGAGGTATTCCCGATGTTACACGTTTTCGGACAGACGGACCGGAGGGGGAAAGTTGCTAGTTCGATAGGTTAGGGAGGTGTGGTGGACGAACGGACTGCGTATTCGGATTCGTCTCGTCGTTCTGAGCAACTTTCATATAGAAAACATTTTCATCCGAGTTACGGTTTAAAAGATATGAATTTTCAAAGTTTATTTGAATTTCTGGAATTATTTAATTAACAGAAAAAGGGATATGACGTCAGCATGACGTATGAGTGACGTCAGCGGTCAACAGTCCGGGTTGACTGGTCAAACTGACAAGGGGGACCCACCTGTCATAGACAGTGGGTTAACAGAGGATTAAACTAATTAGTTTTTAGTTAATTAACTACTGGGCCCACCTGTCAGTGAGAGATTAATTAAACTAATTATTTTTATTTACAAAACATTTTCTTTTTTTAAATTTTGCGGCGGGGCCCGCATGTCAGTGACTGGGCCTGCCCAGTCAGCAGTTGACTGGGTCAACCCAGTCAACTGGGCCCGTGGGGGCCACTGGCAGGGACACTGGGGGTGGGGCCAGGCCAGCCACGTCGGCGGCCGGCGCCGGCGCAACTCCGGCGACCAAAACCGCGGCGGTCCCTCGCCGGAGTTGGCCGGAATCGCGCTACGGGGCTCGGGGAGGAACGGGGCTAGGCCCATTCGAAAGAACTCGCAGCGCCGCATCCAGTGGTGGCCGGGGCTTCGCCGGACTTGGCCGGAATCGGCGCCGGCGAGCGGCGGAGGCGGCGGCGCGCACGGGTGCTCGACGGAGACATGGCTACGGCGAGCTATCGAAAAAGCGGAGGGGCTGGGGGGCATCTACAAACGGCGGGGAGTGTAACGGGCTTGACCCCGTGACCATTTGGTCACCGGAGACCCGCCGG
>NC_057799.1:534687355-534687629 GCF_018294505.1 Triticum aestivum
AGTAACGCGCGGTGGAGGCTGGATGAACAGGAGCCCGTGGAGGCTGGAGAAGGTCGACGGTAGCCCGTGGAGGCTGGAGGAGGTCGACGGTGGAGATGAACAGTATCCCGTGGAGTCCCGTTTTGCGGTACGCCACACCCCTCCCGATGAACAGGACCCCCGTTTCGACCGTAGGAGGTCCGTTTCGTCCGTTTTGCGGTACGCCACACCCCTCCCGATCAACAGGACCCCTGTTTCGACCGTAGGAGGTCCGTTTCGTCCGTTTTGCGGTACG
>NC_057799.1:534687822-534719896 GCF_018294505.1 Triticum aestivum
GACCATAGGAGGTCCGTTTCCTCCGTTTTGCGGTACGCCACACCCCTCCCGATCAACAGGACCCCCGTTTCGACCGTAGGAGGTCTGTTTCCTCCGTTTTGCGGTACGCCACACTCCTCCCGATCAAGAGGACCCCCGTTTCGACCGTAGGAGGTCCGTTTCCTCCGTTTTGCGGTACGCCACACCCCTCCCCATGAATATGACGCATTCCGTTGCCTCCCATGAACACGACGCATTCCGTTGCCTCCCCATGAACACAACGACGGCGCTGTTTCTCCGTTCCGACCCAGCCATGTACACGAGCCCTCGCCGTACGTATGCGCGAGTAGGTGTTCGAGACCCTGCCCGTATGTACGTACGGGGCCGTATTTTCTTTCTTGCACCCTGGCCGCTATACGTACGTGTACATGCTACGTGCGCGCCTCTACTACGACACGTACGCGCCTCTACTACGACACGTGCGCGCCTCTACATCGACCAGTATATATGTACGTACACGTTCGCGACCAGAATGACAACGCTACGTACGCTTCGACCAGGTGGGTCCCGACTGTCACGCACTTCCTTGTCTGCGAAGATGTAGCTGGTGGGTCCCAGCAGTCAGGGGGGCGAATCGTTTTGGTTTTTTTGTCCGGACGCACTTCCTTGCGTGTGAAGATGTAGCTGGTGGGTCCCAGCAGTCAGGGGGGCGAATCGTTTTTTTTTGCCCGGACGCACTTCCTTGCGAGCGAAGGTGTAGCTGGTGGGTCCCAGCAGTCAGGGGGGAATGTTTTTTTCGCGAAATACGGTGGCCCGTCCGGTGGGTCCCTCCTGTCAGGTGGAGGAATCATTATTTTCCGCGTAATAAGGAGGCACTTCCTTGCTGCCACCGTGGACCCAGCTGTCAGCCTCTCCACGTACAGTCCATGTCCGATGGAAGTCGTTCCTTGACCACGTTGACCACGCCGCGCCGAGAGCACCAGGGTGGTGGACGACGGCGAGGCCTAGGAAGGGGACGACGCGGAGCCGGTGAAGACGCGGTAGTGGATGCCCACGCGGAGAGGAGTATGAGGGTTCACTCGTTCGGCTGCAGTGTGAGGCTGCCGTCACCGCAGGTCCTGGCCAGCGGTGGGAATAGTAGGGGGCGGTGGGGCCTCCGCGGCAGCACAGCCGGCCACGGGAGGCAGGAGCAGGCGGCACGACCGGCGCTGCTTTGGGCGGCTGGAGCAACAAGACCAGAGGTTGAAGAAGCACTACGGCCGTTGGATGGACATCGTACGGTCACTTGAGCTAGAATCGTTCATATTGACTAAGTTGACAAAGCCCTCTGTCCCCGTCAACTTAGTAGGCCCACAAGTCAGCCTCCCACCAAGGTGGGTCCCAGCTAGCAGGGGGAGTATTCATTTTTTTGTGCGTAATAAGGAGGCACTTCTGGTGGGTCCGAGCTGACAGCGGGGGGGACTTTTTTTTTGCAAAATACGGTGGCCCGTCCGGTGGGTCCCAGCAGTCAGGGGGAAACGTTTTTTTGCGAAATAAGGTGGCCCGCCCGGTGGATCCCCGCTGTCTGGTGGAGGAATAATTATTTTGCGCGTAATAACGAGGCACTTCCTTGCGGCCGCCGTGGACCCAGCTGTCAGCCTCTCCACGTACAGTACTCTTCCGATGGAAGTCGGTCGTTGACCACGTTGACAACGCCGCGCCGAGAGCTCCAGGGCGGTGCACGATGGCGAGGCCTAGGAAGGGGACGACGCGGAGCCGGGGAAGACGCAGCAGTGGAAGCCCGCGCGGAGAGGAGTACGAGGGTTCACTGGTTCGGCTGCGGTGTGAGGCTGCCGTCGCCGCAGAATAACAGGGGGTGTGCGTGAGTGGAGGGATGGCCTGGCCAGCGGTGGGAGTAGTATGGGTCGGTGAGGCCTCCGTGGCAGCACAGCCGGCCACGGGAGGCAGGAGCAGGCGGCACGACCGGCGCTGCTTTGGGCGGCTGGAACAAGAAGACCAGAGGTTGAAGAAGCACTACGGCCGTTGGATGGACATCGTACGGTCACTGAAGCTAGAATCGTTCATATTGACTAAGTTGACAAAGCCCTTGGTACGCTCCAACTTAGTAGGCCCACAGGTCAGCCTCCGAAACGGTGCGCCCCAGATGTTAGGGGGAGGAACCATTTTTTGGGCGGCCGAAGCTAAGAATATCCGAGATTGAGGAAGAAGCACAACATCCGTTGGATAGACATCCAACGGCCACTGATGCTAGAACCGTGTGTTGACTATAATAAGTTGACAAAGCCTTGCATACGCGTCAACTTATTTTTTTAGCGGACGTGTCACTTAGTAGGCCCACAAGTGTGTGGCAGAGAACTTATAGCCCATTTGCGTTTTGTAAGAATGTACAGCCCATTTTTGAATTCTAATGGAATTTACAACAGCCCATTTACAGTTTGTTAAAAGTACAGCCCATTTTCTAGCTAGCACAACGATTAATAATTTCAACCAACCGTTGAAGACAGAATTCAATAAAATTTCCCACATTTTGATGGGATCCGAAATATTTTTATCCCGAATTTCTAGTCAAATTAAATATAAATTTGTATTACGTAAAAATCCAACGAAACATTGCGCGCGCAACAATGAAAATTTAAGATTTTCAAAATCCATAAATAATATTTTATAAACTAATTTCGTTTTTGGTTCATTTTTTATAGTTACTGCCCAGTTTTTATAATTACATCCCATTCATTATTTTTAAAGCCCATTTTCCTGTTAAGCCTAATGCATCCCTCCTAGGAAAGATTTGCAGCCCAGCGGGGCGGAGAATAACAAGTTGACCTTGTGTGGGTATTCCTCAAAAAGACGTATAGCTGGGCTTGCCATTTTCATCTTGAAAAAATTAGTATCTGGGCTGGATATCTGGCCTGGGCTAGACGGGCCACAGCCCGCCCAGTTAATACCCTGCTCTCCTCTGAACAACAACGAAATCATCGCCAAGAAAAACTCTGCAGTGCTCACGCCTCAAAAACACAAATACTGCTCGAGCTGCTTGGTCCCAGCTGTTGGCCGCACCTTGTGCAATTCTCTCGTTTATATTGACTACATAGGTTGACAATGGTGTGGGACCGTGATGTCAGGAAACCAGGAGCAAGCAAAAAAATATAGTTGTACATAATAAGGAGGCACTTGCGTACGTACGGCTATGGCCCTAGTGGGTTCTAGTGTAATCCAGTCAAAATAAAGTCATCTCCTGAATCCTTATGTTCGTTGACGATGTTAACAATGCTTGGCGCCACGGCGAGCGCAACAACTCGAAGGACAACGAAGAGGGCCTCGCGGGCCCTACGGATGGTCTGATACAGCGCCCGCTGCTCATTCAGGAAGCCAGGATCATCGGACACCTATGAGCACCTTCGAGAAACTGAGACGGCATGAAACGGTAAGGCCGCGCTTGGGAGCTCTGGTTTATTTCAAACCTGTATTAACATACAAGTGTAATTTACTCGTCATCGGAAACAACGCGTAAAATACAGGCGTAATGAAACCGAGGGCCCGAAGTCTGTAAGTAAAACCGGCGGGTTACGCGTGTAATTTCAGAGACCAGTGTATATTTTACGAGCACTGCTATACGGACGACATTACCAGACGATACATGCACGACGTGCGTATCATGCCATCCATGGGCAAGGCTGAAATAGCAGCTAACGGCTGGATTAGCAATCGTCCGAGTGTCGTTCAGCGTTTTTATCGTGTGTGAAGTACTTCCGATATTTTACTAGTCGAAATTGACCAACCAAGCGCCTTCGCCCGAGACCATCTGCTTTAATTTACAAGCGTCAGTTTTACAAGCGGTTTTGGTTGGAAAACGACGATCCAATCACGGCCTAATATCATGAGTTGGTCGGAAGATCATATGGTTTCACGTCTAACCTACCCGACTTGTCGTATAGGCTATGAATGAAACATCAGACGATGAACTTCTTAAGCACGGAAACAACAGAAGAGGATGATCTTCTTAACAAGCAAATCACTGGCATTGGATCGACATGCAAAACAATACGAAGCATTATTCTCAGGAGGCACGGTGAACAGCTCGTGATGCCGCATGCCACAACATTCCAAGCTCAACTTTGCAATCAAACACAAGGCCTGGCATTACATAGACAATATTCAGAACAAACTCTTAACACAGGAATATCTCAGCAGAGTAACTATTTACTTCTAAACTGAACACAGGAATAGGAAAAAACACTCGACGCTGCTCATAGCAAGGGCGTCCCACTCAAAAATATCAAATGCATGTCTTCTGGCTAACATCAATGAGCAAATTTTGACAAGGTTTTCCAATTCCAATATATTAAACTAACGTCTTCTTGCTAACATCAATGATTAAACTTTGACAAGCTTTTCCCATTCAAAATATATAATGCCTATGATCGTGGAGTCCTGTCGTAGCTTCTTGTACTTGTTTGGGCACTTTTTACCCAGGGCACTCCACGTGTTGTTAAATTGCCAATGGTCTCTGCAGACTAGTCATGTCACCGGTGTCTGATAATACTCTGTAAAGCTTCTCGGTCATTCCTTCTATAATGTAGCGCAAACAATGACTGCTTCTTTCTGCAAAGTGGAACGACCAACTGGACCCAGTAATGCAGCAGTTTGCCTTGGACACATTGGCTCCTTTTGTGCAGTTCAACTAAAATCGAAGTCGGAATAAAACCGAGCTTTAATTTTGATATCCCTGTAAGCAACAATAGGTATAAGGGAAACAATTACTAAGAAATAACGGTTGATGACTTGTACTCCCAGAAGAAAAGCATCTACTGATCTACTTTATCTTAATGGGAAACAAAGCAGGAGAGTAGCAATTCTCCATCAGTGTGATTCATTCATATTGCCTAAGACATTATCTTAACAATGCCTTGTTTCAACATGTATAAAGAACGACAAAGCAGAAAAGTACCATTCCTAAAACAATGCAACTGATTCATTTTAACAGAGACATTATCTTAACAATACCTTTGTTAAACATGTAGAAAGAACTACAAAGCAGGATAGTACCATTCCTAACAAGTGTTGCAGTTTTGAACTAAGATTCAGTAGTTAATTAATTCTAAGAGTGGCATTGCTTAATTTTACCAGCGGCATTAGATTAACGAAAAGCATAAACAGTTCCAGGGGAGAGTGGGCACAACAACAGTATGTGCTTCCATCTACTTATAAAGGGGGTGATGCAGAGTTTGTTGTAACAAAGCAACACGCATCATGTCTGGGTTGGTCCCATTTTTGTTCACTACTTAGTGGGAAAAGACAGCAATACAATAGCTTCAATTCAACATTTATTTAAAACAGTACCAATGCAAGTAGCACAACATCTCAAAGCACACTGCACAATCATGTCGATGAAGGCCTGTACTGACCTTTCATGAGACGGACAAGATAAAATACGAATCTGCCAACACGAATAGGAAATCCAATCTCGTTTTGTGCAGTTGGACTGAAATCAAGCAAAGTGTTTCGCGTAGCGAAGCAAAATGTCGCAATAGCAACAAGTTGAATAGATATCCCTGTTTAAACAGAGGCAAAAAAGGAATCAATTACTGGCTAATAAAGGAGGATGAAACATGCGGCCACAAAAATGGTAATCGCGCCAATCCCTAACAAGTGTTGCAGTTTTCAAATAAGAGTCAGTAGTTAATTCTGAGAGTGGCATCAATTACTGGCTTATAAAGGGGGTGATGCTGAATTTGTTGTAACAAAGCAACAAGCATCATGTCTGGGTTGGTCCCATTTTTGTTCACTACTTAATGGGAAAAGACAACAATACAATAGCTTCATTTCAACATTTATTTAAAACAGTACCAAAACAAGTAGCACAACATCTCAAAGCACACTGCACATCATGTGGTTGAGACCAAGATTTGGAACAACTCGCCATGAAGACTGGAAACAAATCTCGATCTCCTTTTGTGCAGTTCCACCAAAATTAAGCAAAGTCACCGGTGTGACATTCAAGTTGAACTGCACAAAACACTCTTAAAACATAAGTGTTTCGAGTAGCGAAGCAAAATGTCGCAATAGCAACAAGTTGAATCGATAGCCCTGTTTTAACAGAGGCAAAAAAGGAAACAATTACTTGCCGATAAAGGAGGATGAAACAAACAGTGACAGAAAGAAGCATCTAACTTATCTTGGATGGAAAACAAAGTAGGACAGTAGAATTTCTAAAACGGTTGCATTGATTCATATTAACAGAGACGTTCTCTTGAAACAACATTCGTTAAAAAATGTAATTTACTTTTAACAGTGGCATTGCTTAGATTTTTCGGCGGCATTCTTAGATTAACAACAGCAAAATAGCTGTATGGGACATGCCAGCACCATGTGCGTCCACACGTATAAATGGGTGATGCAGAGTATGTAGCCAAGCAGCATATATGCGCTGGTCCCATATTTGTTCTCTTTGAACCTTCTTCCTATATGAGGGCAGCAAATCTAGTCCTGCACAAACTACCTGACCCCCCCAGTTTCTTTCCCTTTTCAACAAAGAGATCGGTTCCTTACAGATGTGTGTACTGGGTTACCCCCTTTTTCCCTTTTCGACCTACAAAGCGGCTGGATAGCCAGTTTATACTACTTTCCGCCCCTCCTTTCCTCATTGAACCACGTCCTAGATTCTTGCTCCAGCCCACCGCACCCTTCTTTCCTCTTTGAACCAAGACCTAGATTCGACTACAGATCGAAAAAGATCCACATGCAGCTAGAGCAACGACGGTTTCAAAGAAACTTATACCTTAGGGTCGTCGGGATGTGGCAAGGCGTGCGACGGGAGGCCGGATCTGCCCACACTACATACAGCAGCGAGGAAGAAGGGGTCGGTGGCCCTCCCGCACAGGCGCTGGGTGAAAGAGAACAGCGCAGCCGGCAGTGGATTGCCTCCCTCGCCGAAGGCGATAGAGTGAACGCTGCACCTCCTCCCCTTCCCGGTGCGACGGGATACGGACGCCTCCTTCACCAGCTGTGAGGGGGGAGAGAGAGACAAGAGGCCAACGCAGTCTTGTTTAGATCTGGTGAAGAGAGGGTGAGAGACTGTGAATATAGCAAAACCTAGCAAATGAACGCTGAGCCTCCATCGTGTAACATATATGGAGAGGGTGAGAGAGCGAGACGCGAGAAACTCTATCAAACAAGAGGCTAGAATGGAGTAAAAAAAAATCTCCATAGCAGTGGTTTTAAATAGAATATGCGCGTCCCCGGAAATAAGAAACAAAAACTGGCGGACAATTTTTTAAGGGTCTGTGTATGTCACATCTAAGTTGATGTCCACTCTGTTTGTGGTCTATTTTTTTCCAATTTTTTTGTTTCTTGTTGCTACATTATATACTTGTGGGAGCTTAGATGTGATATCCTTAAATAACATCTAGATGTGAATTAGAAAAACTGATTTTCTAATGTACCAAGAAAGAAAACTCGATCAAAAACACGCCCCCGCTTCCAGGTCGCGAGAGTCGTCGCGCACACACACATAGACATGGACATGCATATCCGTGTTTACGTAAAATTCCATTTCCATCTCCATCTCCAATCATATTTGTCCAACTGGCACATTATTTACGTTGTTAATTATATACACAGCAATATTAACGTACAACATGTCTTGTTTGCGCACGTCCGGACCGCTGCCACGGCCGGTCCTGACCAACCCGAACCCTCTTCATCACCCGCGCGTGCTTCCCGCACGAAACGGTCAGTGCTGCATTCATGCCCGGCCAGAGCGGACGCGACCTCTCATTGGCGCCGGCATTGCAGCGGCGCGCCGGCCGAGAGAGCGTCGCCCGCGCCGCTTCCGGGTGCACGCAGCTGCTCCGCGTTCAAAGGTCGCAATAGCCGGCTACAACATGCATGTAAAAAGTTCTTGGGAGTCCGTGCTACAGCTAGCTGTCCTCCCCCAACTCGTCAATCTCTTCCAGTACTGCTAGTACTCCATGGCGCGATCCATCGACAAGCAGGCGGGAAAGTTATCGTATAGTCGGTTTGCGGTGAGTGGCATGCCGAGCGACCATGTGGGGTCGAGCCGTGGAGGAGGGTGAGACACGAACACGACATACTTGATTTAAACGTTGGTTTTGCTCGACGGTGCGATCCAACGAAACGAAACGTTGGTTTCTCTCCGTTTCCATTTTTTCTCCGGAAAAACGGAAACTTTCCACTCCATTTTCATTCCTATTCCAAGGTTGCCCCATTACAACATTCCATCAAATACAAAGGAAAACTAACACGCATGCTAATGCATCTCAATGATTCACAGATCATAGCCAATATTTACTTCACAACTAAAGAAAAAAGTTGTGAGAGCGTGTACGAAAGAAAAACTACTGATGGGGTCACTACGACTTAAACCCTAAACCCTAAACATGATTTAATTTCCTGGCCAGGTAGAACCTGTCGAAGGAAAGACGGCTGGCACCCTCGGATCATACGATGCTTTTGTGCAGTTCCACTAAAATCGACCTGAGCATCCCTGATGGCAAAGATATTGAAGAAGTGTGATTAGAATAATAGTACTAGCACTAGTTCATGAGAAATAAACTCATCACAAGTAGAAGCCGGTAGAAGTAGAGAAAGATCGACATGGAGATGGAGCTACGGCAGTGGAGCAAGCCGGCTCCAAAAGGAAGATGGACTACCTAGGACGTCGGGCTGTAGCTAGAAGGGCGGTTGGGACGCGGCATCGGCCCATACCGCGGTGACCCCCGATTGGGACGCACCGACTGTGGGTTTTCTCCCTCGCTGATGTCGACCGCGTCTACGCAGAACAATGTTCCCTTCCCCCAGCTGCGGGATCAGGCCCGTCGTTGTATGCTTGTGAAGAGAGCAAGCTAAGCAAGCAGGCTTGTAGCTTAGGCTCCTGCTAGTGTATATATAGTGGTTTTCTTTTTCTCTCCATATCAAACATTTTATATTGCGTACGTGTCATTCAAGAGTGAAATGATGGTTGCTTCTTCCGACTAACTTACTGTGTGATTTGACTGCTCCTTAGTGGCCCCTACACGTACTCCCCCTACGTGTATGCAACAGTCACATGTACACATGGACGCAAAAACGCGCGCGACGCCCTAATGCATGCATGTCCGAGCACACGACGGAACACACACGGTCACGCTCAAGTGCTCAACCTACACGTGCATGCACACACATACTCAGTCAGGGTGAGCTAGTGATCGTATGAACACCGGAAAATACATATATTGAGCGTATTATGAAGTCCACTGACCGTATTTTTACAAATATACAGTGACAGACAGTGTATTTATCTCGTTTGAAATTAAGCCATATTAACCCGAGAGGAGGCAGTATGGACTAGCATTACTTTGCTGTGTCCCGTCAACTTGCCGAACGAGGAGAAGGTTGCAGGACGGGAGAAGCTTGCGCGCGGTGGCTCGCAGGACAAGGAGAAACTTTTGACTAATGCAAGCTCTCCCTCGCTCAGGCGGTGGACGTGCAACAGTTAATTCGGTGTCAGATTACCAGAAGCATACACTATACTACTACTGCTATTATTGTTTGACTTCCCGAATAGGTGAACAGCCAAGCGCAAATTTTACTAGTACTACTACTATAGTCTATAAAGGTACGTACTATACTAGTACTAGGAACCGGATGGAGGAGCGTCTGCACTCTTATTATAATTTTAAAATGTGATAAAGCAATCTTCAACACATTTGGTTCTCTTCGAGGGTTCTCGCATGTGATAATGGAAGTTGATTGCATGGAACACTCGCCACAATTCTCGCTTAATTCTGGCTCATATCCTGTTACAAATAGTAGCGCTCGGTAATATTTCCTCTTTTTTTGTTATTCAGCATGTAAACAGGTCAGCAAACCTTGCGGCGCATCTTCGTGCGAACCGTGCTTGCTGCACTTTGAATGTGGCCGAGAGCTGGCTTGATGAAACACCTCGCTTCCTACTTCTTTTTTTGCGGGGTACCTCGCTTCCTAGTGACCAGTGTCTTGGCTGATCGTCCTAAGAATGCTAATATATGACTAAAGCTCTCTCATTTACCCGCAAAAAAGGTTAAGCCATATTAACCGGAAAGGAGGGAGTATGGACTAGCACTACTTTTTGGTGTGTCCCGTCAACTCGCAGAACGAGGAGAAGCTTGCAGGACAAGGTGAAGCTCGCTTACGCCTTTTGACTAATGCAACCTACCCTCGGTGGACATGCATCAGTCCATTCGGTGTCAGATTGTCAGAGCCATACACTGTAGTACCCAACATGCGGAGTACCATCATTGTTCGACTTCACAAAGAGGCGAAGAGCCAAGCGCAGTAGTACGAGTAGTACTACTACTAGAACCGCATGGTGGAGCGTCTGTACTCTTATTTTTTTATCTCTGATAAATTACACATTTATTTCGGAGAAGGGCGGAAAACGGCAGCCCAACATGTAATGAATGATATCGATCAACCAACCATGCTCGAATATATCTTGGCCTCCGTGCGAGCCCGTCTGTGTGTTCTGGCTCTTCGTCTCTCTCAAGGAACGGCGGGTTGGCTCTTTGCCGTCAATTGAGATCGGTTTGCTCACACTCCTGTCCCACATGTCAGTGATATGCCAAGAGGAGGTGCGTTGACCGACTGGCCATACACGTACTTGGTTTTGCACCTTCATACTACTCCTCCCTCCGTCACAGTTTACAGGGCGCGCTTCATTATGATGCATTTCTCTCAATACATTTCCACCACCAGAGAGACTTTAGACGCGTTTGGTTTAATGCTCAATTAATTAGGGTGTGGTAACCGCAATCAAGTCCGCAATTTTCTCTCTATGTACTGTACTACTACGGAGTGGAGTAAGTGCATGCATGTGTGTACCCGGGGTGGAAGCACTGCATGCATGTGTGTACGCATTATTCCCTCTAGTAATAGACGCCGTGCTATAACTACCAATGCTATTTTTCAGGCCGATCGCTAGTCGCCTTGGTCCCACAGGTTTTTTTTTCTTTTTTCTGAAGCGCGCTGTATAAACAGTGACGGATGGAGTAGTATGAGCGGATTCAAAGAAGAGCATATTGATGGTTGCTTCTTCAGAGCAACTTACAGTGGGAAAGGTGGGGCTTATGATTTGACTGCTCATTACTCACTATTAATGCGGCGCAACGACCGGGCTGAGTCTCCCATGCGGTTGTGCACTACCCCCTTGGTTCTTAAATATACTCCAGAGTATTTGTCTTTCTAGAGATTTCAACGAGTGACTACTCAAATATTTGTCTTTTTAGATATTTCAAATGGACTGGCACATACGGATGTATATAGACATATTTTAGAGTGTAGATTCACTCATTTTGCTCCGTATGTAGTCACTTGTTGAAATCTCTAGAAAGACGAATAGAATATTTAGGAACGGAGGGAGTACACATACGAAGCAAAATGAGTGAATCTACACTCTAAAATATGCCCGTTTGAAATTTGTAAAAATAAAAATATTTAGGAACGAAGGAGTGTAATTTTGTGCATGGCACATGGACCCGGATGATGAAGAGGCTTCTGGCAATGCTATCAAGCTTCCATCATTTGTTTACATAATTGACGTACTATACAAATAATTTTCCAGCGACATGAAATTGTACAATGGTGTGAGCTTTCAGCTTTTGTTTCGCGTGTCTTGCCATCGATGCTCTTTGGGAAACAATAAAAAAACTAACTTCCTTGCTAATGCATGTCAATTATTAGCAGATCAGAGCTAATAATTACATCACAACTGAAGACAGAGTTGTGAGAAGGTGTTAAATTAAAATTGATCCATGCTTTCATTGGCAGCAACGTCCCCCTAGCTCTGTCTAAATCAACAAGGCATGTTGGGAAAAAAAAGTAGCTGTCTAGAGCATGCAACATTCCGATCATTTTGTGCAGTTCCACTAAAATAGAGCTGAGCGTCCCTGTTCCAAAGATATTAAGTGTGATTACGATAATAGAGGACTGCTGATGAAACAATAAACACACAAATAGAAGCCGGTCACCTTTGCAGTCTCTCTTAAGACTAACTAGTTGGAGAAGATTAGGCTCGGAGTTGGATGAGGAGGATAGAGCAAAACCAATCTCCCTTTGTGCAGTCGCACTGAAATGTAGAGACGTTGCCCGTGTGACATTTTAGTACAACTGCAGAAAACACTCTTAAGAAAAAAGTGATTTGTGCAGTTCACCAAAAGGTCGCAATAGCAACGAGTAGAAAGGAAACAATTACTAGCCAATAATAGTTGATGACACATGCGACCACAAAAAAGAAGCATATTCCTTGTCCTAAGGGAAGATAACAAGACGGTTGTGTTTGTCTAAAACGGTGTGAGGACGAGAATGCAATATGGAAAGTACGCCGGACAAGCTACGTTTTGGGCAAAGAACTATGGAAGATCCACATGCAGCGACGTGGGAAGACGGGCAGTGGAGCAAGGCCGGAGGGGATACCTGGAGGTCGTCGGGATGTAACTAGGTGAGCGGCGGCGGGCAGAATCTGCGAGCAGGTGGCGTAGGCCCTGCCGCGCCGGAGCTTGGTCAGAGAGAACGGCGTGTACTGTAGATCGGGACGTGCTGCCTCGGCGCCGTCAAACGGAGAAACGATGCACTTCCTCCCTTTCCCCCGGCGGACGGGATGCGGCTGGATCAGTGACCAACGGTGAGAGAGAGACAGGCCACCGCACTCCCTTTCCCCCGGCGGACGGGATGCGGCCGGATCAGTGACCAACGGTGAGAGAGAGAGAGAGGCCACCGCAGCCTTGTGAGATACTCTGAAGAGCGACAAACCAGGCAGGCAGGCTCCATTGTATATAGTGAGCGGACTACCTTTTTTTCCATAAAAATCGTTTTATATTCTGTGTACGTGCCATTGAGCGCTATAACTTTATTTAAAAATAACGCGGCAACGCGTCAAGTCGAACTTTGTTTCGTGCACGCGTGGTACACGACCTCCCTAGGTAAACAACCGCTACAGGCGTTCAAATTAGCACGTGGGCTGCCATTTCGTAAAGAAAGGAGCTCCACTGTGTACCCGCACGGGTGTGGCTGGGCACGAAGTGTGAGTACGTGCACGGTGCACCTATTCTCTTCTTTTATACGTACACCACCTATGTGGGGTTGTGTGAGAGAGATACAAACCTAGAGAGATATAGTGTGTGGGTTCTTGAGAGTTTTTTGGGGGGGGGGGTCAATCAAAAAATGTAACATATGCAATGTGTGTGAAATAGAGTCCTGGATATAACATATATATAGAGGGGGCGATCCACGAGAAGAGAGTGGAGGTATCATCGGCTTGAGGTGTCCATAGAATCCAAGAGAGGGATGATGATGTGTGTGTGTGTGTGTGCGCGCGCAATCGATAAAGAGTGCCATCGAATTTGTGTGTGCCCACGTCAAAGATATAGAGTGGTTGGCCTACTGGAACGTGAGATGGGACATGTGCAGTTTGTCTCTGTGGCATGGATACCTACCTGTAGCGCTCGACTATCGGTGTGTGGTGGGGGAAGAGGAAGGCCCAATTAACTATAGAGGTACAATGGCTGGTATATGTGTAGAGGAGGAGAGAGGCCTATACCTCATGTATTAAGGAGATCGATCTGCCTCATGTATTAAGGGAGATCGATCGGCATCCATGCATATGTGCAAGAGAGGAATAAGGTTGGGAGAGAGACAGAGCTAGAGTGTTGGAGGGGGTGGTAGTGGAGTTGCTTCTAACAAATGGTGGGATAGGCTTGCTAGACAAACGGAGGGCACGCCCGCAATATCAATAAGAGAGGAGATGGCTGCTTGTTGTCTGTGCACGTGCGTGTGAGAGACGGGTGAGGAGGCATGCACGAATGATGTGGGGGGACAATGTGGCTGTGGTAAGCAGACGTAACTACATAGGAAGATCAATCGCCCTTTGTTAGAGAAAGGAGAGACATAACTTGTGAGGTATGTCGATCGATGGGGGGGTAGTTAAAGTCGATCTAGGTATATGTTGGGAGATCGATCGGTATACATGCATGTGTGTGTTAGAAGCAAATGAGGCACGAGGAGAAGGATAGAGAGAGGGATGCATGTAGGAGGTGGTACGAGAGGCATACTATATCGAGGGGGGAGGAGTGTGCGAGTACGAGAACGATGAAAAGAGTGGTGGGAGTGAGGCATGGACGGTGACAAGAGAAGAGGGGAAGCTTGTGTTTGTGCTAGGCACACATGGCTAGAGAGGCATATCGATCGATGTGTGCTGTAAAGAAGGAGCTGGGGGGGCTACACACACCGTGGGTGAACGACCTAAAGTGAAAAGACGAATTTGCGCGATGGAGCTAGAGAATGCTGAGGGAGTGTGAGAGGGATGCGGGCGTGTGCATGCACAAGAGAAAGTTAGCGCTAGCTACAAAGATAAGAGGGTTGTGTGGGTGTAAAAGACGAATAGAGATCATATATACTTCATTATAAAAAGTGAATTCGGATATTTGAAGAATTTATCATAGTGTTTCAAACCGACGCATGTGTGAATATATATAACGGTGATACACATGGTGTGGTTATGAACATGTTATACTACATTTAATATATTTTATCTCTACTCTTATAAAAAACGGAGTTGTTGATGATGGTGTGCCTGCCATCCTGCATTATAGGTCGTCCGATTTATATCTGGCGGATAGCAAGGAAACTATGATGGTTGAAGTTGGCAACAATCATGATTGTAGATTCTTATTGAAATAGAGAAACGAATTCAAATTTAGGTCGAATTGCAGCGGTAGTATAGACATTTGGAATGCACTAAAATGTTGGTATGAGTAGGTTACATGCATTATACAGCAAGCGAAAAAATTTAATCGGACATAACATGGATTCATACTCCCTCCTTCCATCTATATAGGGCGTAATGAGATTTTTAAGACCGCCTTTGACTATTGACAAGATTAATAGTACATGACATGCACAATGTGAAAAGTATATCATTGAAAGAACCTTTCACAGACGAATTTAACGGTGTGCTTTGTGTAAGTTGCATGTCATATATCATTGCTCTAATATTTGGTCAAAGTTAGCATCGAAAAACGCATTAGGCCCTATATAGATGGAAGGAGGGAGTAGCTTTGAATAGCATTTGTATAGTAAAACGGGGCAAGACTCTCTCTTTGTGTGGTGTGAATAGTTTTATTTTTTTCGTTTTCTTTTTAGTTGAGGGAAATGCGAATTGATTTGGTACGTACAAGTACAATATTACTACACGTTAGGCTTGTCCCTAAAATTCAATCCGCGTCTTGTTATATCCCGAAAATTCAGATATCGTGCTCCCAAAACTGGCGCCTTCACAACCCGCGCCTTGCTAGCCCGAAATTACAACGCGCGCGAAAACTCCCTCCAGCTGCCAAATCCCGACATGCGAAATCCCCCTTCTAACCCCGAGCCAAAAGGGCCGCTAGTTCAAATCGGTGGGGGGTACTTTTGGAACACACCCTACATTTTGGACAAGCGCGTCCCTAAGTCATGCTTCAGCCCCTCCCATTGCCCCCTTTTCGCCATTCGAAATCCCAGGCCACCATAACCTCTCCGCTCCAGCCGCGAAACCCCACCCTCCTCCATCCGCCACGTCACCGCTGCCCAGCCGGAGCCTCTTCCCCCACGATGTCGTCCACCGCAATAGCTCGGCGTCCCTCGTCCACCTCCCCAGATGAGGATCCGTCGTCCATCTCGCCGTCCCGCCGGTTCAGCCGCCCCATTCTCCACCTCCAAGGAGCTGCTCCGACGATCGCCTCGTCTATCGCGGCTGCTCCATCCCCACAGCGCCGCCTTAACTTGCTCCACCGGAACTGCAGCATCCTCACCGACTCCTCGGACGAAGCCGAGGCCTACTCGGCGCCACCAAAGAGGCCGTACACTCATCGCATCGCACCTTCTCCTTAACTCGACCTCCCGGCGTCGACGGTGCTCCATCCCGCACCCCCATGGAGCGGCTACCTTGAAGTCGGCGCCGCGGGCGACATCTCCATGGCGACTCTCCCCCAGTGCGAGGCCCCTTCGGCGGCGGCGGCCATACCAGCCGATCTGCTGCTGCTGCTTCGGCTCTCGCTCGCTCGTGCTACTGCTGCTGCTCCGGCTCTCGCTCGATCGCTCGCTCGCCCAGCTGCTGCTGCTCTCCCCCTCGCTCGTGCTGCTGCTCTGCTCTGATTAAGCCACACTTCAGTCGACTGAATCGACTTTTGGATCAGTCGATTTCAGGGGTTGGGGGGCTCGCCGGAGTTAAGGAAGAACCACCCGCAGCGGGGACGGGGGCTCGCCGGAGAGGTACCCCACTATCTATCTTAGGGTTCAGGGTGGGGGCGGGGGGCCTAGAGGGCTGGCCGGGGAGGCGGTGGCGAATTGTTTCGGGGCGGCGAGGTGGCGCTGGGGCCGGCGGTTCGGCCGATGGTGGCTGGCGGCTCAGGGGGGTGCAGGTTGAAGATGAACTGCAGGCCCTCCCTAAACTACATGTCAAGTGCCTCTCTGCTACCATTGCATTCAGCATCGACAGTAGCATTCATATTCCACAGTAAATTTCAGTTTCGACAATTAAGTTCAGAGTCAACAGTTTTTACCTCATCTGTTGTAGTCAGGTGGTTTTTGGTGATGTTAATTTTACATCCATTTTACATCATCTATTGGAGATGCTATTAGAATCCCACTTGAGATTGACGATGTCTGTCTTGTGCTGCTTCAGCCTTGACGTCTTACGGCTCACCGGAGCTGCTCCAACGACAGAACAATCCATAACAACAGAGCAGTGCCCTGGACGCCGTCTACAGATTCCTCATATCTTCCTCCACACCTTCGACAGCCACCTCTGCCTCAACTGCTTCAGCGACCAACCCAATGATGCTGAGGTCGACACAGCTACGGCAAAGAGGTTGTACACTTGTTGCATCACTTATTACTATACATCCACGTCGATCCATTAGGGCTATTTTGGTTCAACGGAAAAACGTCGATCCACTGGTTGTTACCATCACTCTAAATTTCTGCATGCTCTCCTTACATAATCTCACCATATTTTTTCGTATGCATGTCAGATATTGTACACAGTCATGCTGAACATGTAGAGAAAAAGAGAAGAGTTTTGCGCGGCAATACAATGTCATGCAGACATCGCCCCATGGTGGGTTCAATGGCAAACCCTCCCCACCCCTCTCCAGATTGTAATCCAGAGGAAGATATCTGTTCTGAGGCGGATTCAGACGCCGCTGACCACTCCTATTTACCCCCCAAGGTGTTTGCTCTACCTTGGCATGATGATGTTAGTCAGATCATGCATATGTTGCCTTGCAGTGCCTACTTTTGACATTATATATGTCATCTGCTTCGTTTAGACATGTTCTGTAATGCCACCTATTTAGTTTCTATATCATATATGGGAATTATACAGTCTCATGTCTTTTAGCCAGCCATAATATATGTGAAATGTGCAATGCCATCTTGTTTAACCAGGCATCATATATTTGAATGATATCTTGCCCATCCTTTTCTTCATTACATTTCCATTTGTCGACAATGTTTGTACATTAAACTACTCTTCCTGTGAATCAGCCATTTGGGTGGGAGATGGAAAAATCTGGAGTGAAAACAAGGCCTTCAGAGCAGACAGTGCTACCTGTCGAACCAGATCTCTTGTTGGGTCCCGATAGCTCCTCAGAGATGGATTCAGAGACAGATGACCAGTCCTATTCCCCCACTGAGGTGTATGCTCTAACTTGGCACGGTTATACTGCTCATATCATGCGTACGGTGTCTTGCATTGCATAGTTTAGACATCATATACACAATATTCAACACCATGTTCTTAGTTCAGACATCATATCGAATGCCCTCTGTTTAGCATATAAATTAAATGATGCGATCCAGATTACTTAGATAAAATGTAGGTGAATTATGTCATGCGATCCTGTTTAGTTATTCATCGTATCTTTTTATTATGTTATGCTATGCTATCCAGTTTAGATACACATCATATATGTGAAATTATGTCATGCTATCCGTTTTAGTTAAACAATATACATGTCAACTATTTCATGCCCTCTTTTTTCCACACTATCTATTGCATCTGTCTCTCATACAATGTCTGTACATTCAACTATGTTTCCTGTTTATCAGCCATTTGAACTGGAGCGGGTGATGCCAGTATCTAGCGGACTAAAACAGTGCTACCTCTTGGTGGAGATAGCACCCCGGTTGTACATGCACAAGAACCAGCCCTACCACACATAACCCAAACTCTCGCAGATTGTACCCCTACTGCGATGGGCAGAGAACGAGCTTCACCCAATCTAACCCCAACCCCAGCCGATAGTAACCCAGTTCCTGTTCACACAGCACCATCTCCACCACAGAGCTCCCAAACAAGAGCAGTCAGTAAGGCAGCTCCAGTGCCCAAAGGGCCAGTACTATCACGGCGAACCCCAACTCCACCAGTTAGTACGCATATTCCTGTGGAGGAAGCACAACCAGCTAGTCGTAGTTTAGCATCTATCGCATTTGATGTTGTTAAATCGTATGTGCGTATCTTCCCATCTTGGAAATATTATACTGAAGATGAAGGAAAATGCCAGTTGCAGGTGTTTGTCCAGGAGTTATGTGTAAGTAATGTTATTCATGGAAATTATTTTGCTTCGTCCCATACATCTTACCTCCATGATGGTTATAATATAGCAAATTTTCCCATTTTTCTCTCTAGAGAAGGACCGATTTGGAAACTCAGGATGAGGTAACCTGTGCTAATACCTCTGCTATCTTCAAGAATGCTTGGTGGCAGTATCGGAATTACCTGAAGAAAACATACTTCACCGGCAAAGAAACTCATCAAATTCCCTTACCTTCTCCTGAGACACATTTACTAGATGATGACTGGGAACGCCTTGTTCTGTACTGGTCCCGAACCAAGAATGTGGTAAGGTCTATGAGCTCATTTTCTATTTTTAAGTATTATATTCTTGCGTCTTACTGTACTCTGTTCATGTAGAACAAGTGCCTAAACCTGAAGAACAACTGTTCTAATTTAAGATTCCATTGCTATCATAGTTCAAAAAAGCGCTAGGCGTTAATTGTGTGTTTTGCCACCGCCTTGCGCTTTACTGACCAAAGCGCATGCTTATGCGCAGTTATGCACAGATTATGCGTAGTTATGCGCAATGCGTTTTGCCAACGCCTAGAGCCTAGGCGCGCTTAAGCGCTCGATTGGGCGTGCCTTTTTTAACTATGATTGCTTTGCTCTTGTATCACTGTATTTACTCATACAAACTTATTTTTAAATTGAAGGATACAATCCAAACTCCAATGGCACAGCAGGTATGTTCACGCATGTTTCTTTAACATGTTTGCTCTTATCAATAGCTCTGTTGATTTCAATTTCAATTGTGTATACAGTTGACTTTCATATCATGCACATTACTAGCATCACAACAGAGCCAATAGTGTTGTTGTACAAGTAGACCCGTGGTAACCATCTGAAATCTTGTTGTGCTGTGTAGTTTCCCACGCTTTGTATTCTTTCACAGCTGCTTTGTCTTGAATTGATATGATTTGAACCGTGTCTCTATTTTGATTTGGCAAGACAATGCAGTGACCTTAGGACATAGATATATGTTTGTTTGATGCTTTTATTATGTACTAGTACTTGGCAATAGAAGACTTGGTAGTTTAGTCCTGTCCACCTTACTAATGAACTGGTTCACCGAAATGAGTTTCATATACTAGTACATGCTAAACTTGTTATGTGTCTGCTTGTTTCTTCTTTTAGAATGCTGACAGAATATTGGGGAAGAGTGCCTTATTAAGAAATGGTAAAGGAAGTAATGCAGATAAGGTTCAGGATAGTGACACATCCTTGTTGGTCTCCAACAAAACTGATAAAACAGCTAAGGAAGACTATCTTGAAGACAGCGAGACAACCCCAAAGTCCTGTCTTGGTTTAGTGTTCGAGTTACTGGCCACTACAGCTTGCACAAGCTATTCAAACTCACTGTCTGAATCAGTTCGGTTTCTTGAGTCTCAACTACAAGCTGAAAGACATCGATCAGCTGTGCTGCGACAAGAAGCGGAAGGACTGCAGAAGTCCCTGGAGCATTCAGATGCATACTTTCTGGTGCAACAGCAAGCGTTGGAGGATTTTAGCGCCAAACAGGACAAAGCTAATCAGCTTGCTAACCTTATTGCCAGCATGGTGGATACCCAGGATAACGTTTCTTGAGCTCTTCTGAAGTTGTTTCAGTTATGCTCTTGTTTTGCTGCCGCGTTTATTTGCACTTGTGGCCAATTTTGACGGCCAGTGTATGTAATGTGCTGCTTTGTTCCCTATATTTGCACTGGTTGCGAACTTTGATGTTCAGTGGATGTAATATGTGTAATAGCGGTAATAGGCTAGCGTTAATTGCTTGCTTATTTATTTCCTTATTCTCTTGTTTAGTTGTTTGCTTGTAGTCACTGCAGTTCTTTTTCTGTTTTTTTCTAGTGGCCACAATAGCCTATTTTTGGTAACTAGGCCAAAATAATCATGGCAACACACGGACTCTTGTAACCATGGGCCTCCTGCAGGCCGTATGATCCATGGGCCTTCGTCCGGCCGTAGGATCCATCGGCCTTCTATACGAGCCTTAGGGTCCATGGGCCTTCTACGGGCCGTAGGGTCCATGGGCCTTCTACGGGCCGTACGATCCATGGGCCTTCTACGGGCCGTACCATCCATGGGCCTCATACGGGCCGTAGGATCCATGGGCCTTCTACGGGGCCTATCATCATTTCGCCAATCATGGGCCGTACTATTCGTGGACCATAACGGGCCGTTAATAGGCCGTATTTGATAACTCTATGAAAACAGCCCAACGGGTTTTTTTACATGAAAATGACCCAACGTATTAACGGTCCGTAAACGGGCCGACTGTAACGACGGGCTGAATTTGGCTCACAAGCAGAAAATGACAGTAACGGGCCGTATGTAACCGAATGCTGCAAATGAGCCCAAGAATCAATGGGCCCTCAGAAGGCCGAAAGATAACTTGGGATGGAAACGGCCCAATGGAATAACGGGCCGTTAATGGGTATAAAGTGATACACTGTTCATTCCGGGCCAGTTTCACCACGGGCCGTTAATGGGCCAAGAGTTACAAAGGTCCTCATATGGGCCGAAAGAAGTCATGGGCCACACATGGGCCGGAAGTTAAAACGGGCTGAATCATATTGGACGGCCCAGATGACGCTACTGGGCCTAATTCGGATAGGGCGTAACGGGCCCTGGGTTAGCGGGCTGTAAATGGGCTATATGCGAACATGTCGTTAACAGGCTTTCCGTGGGCCCGCCCGCCACCTTTTGACCAAGTCAAACGGGCCGGCCTTTTCCCAGGAATGGGCCTCTGTTGGGCCGTGCCACGTGTCGCCATATCACAGGCGCCTTCGGTCCAATGAGCGGATGACATCTGTCCCAACGGTGAGCCGACACGTGTTTCCTCCAGCCAATGATGATTTTACACGTGGAAAATCCCCATTGGTCGGGGCTGTTAATGGGTTATCGGATCCAAAACCCAACCCGATAGCTTAACAGTGTTCCGTTACGGTGGATGCCACGTGTCGGTCACCCTTGACGAAAGCACTTCTGTGACGCGTGATTTATCATCATGGAAGTGGACACTTTCGTGATGATAATTTTGGTAATGTCATGGAACACTTCTACAATAGCACATGTATGACTATCTTGATTCTGTCATAAAATCGTCATGGATGTACATGCATGACAAAAAACGCGACCTACTGTGACAAACACATATCATCACGGAAGTGTATTTTTTTGTAGTGGGTACTACCGCTCGACCTCACGGTACTACCGCTAGGGGTAGCGGTACTACCTCAAAGGGTAGCGGTACTACTGCTTGCAAGCGGTACTAAAAAAATACATCCGTGGCTACCACCGCTGGACTTGTGACGAGTTTTTGGTCCGGAGCGGTACTACCGCTGTAGAAGCCGCGCTAGTACCGCTCTGGAACGGTAGTAAAAAATTACATCTGCTCCTGTCCGCGGTAGTACCGCTGCAGCCTTTTCAGAACACCAAAACTGCCACAACTTCTACAAACGGACTCCGAATTCAACGAAACCAAGTTTGTTGGAAAGCTAGCGACAAGGGCTAACACATTCTTGATATAAATATCAATAAGAAGCAAATTATAAAAGTCCCATGAGAAAATGGCGACAACCCTTCCTCGAAAAAGACTGGTAAAACCTCCAACACCGAAAACGCGATAGAAGAAGCATATGAAATCCATTTTCGCTGAACTAGAGCTTGTCACGAAGATAACCACAAGCTCTAAAACCTCAAAAGAAAATACAAATAAGAATCAAGAAAGATGATGCAAGGATGCAATGGTTTGAGCTCTCGACGAATGATACAATCAAGCTACTCACTGGAGAGCCCCCCTTGATAGTACAGCTATCGATCCTATAACCCGGTCTCCAAACTATCCCCATGAGACCGGCAAAATAGAAAACCTATCAAGGGCAAACCTTTGCCTTGCACATGATCCACTTGAGATAGATGATGATGATGATCTTGTCCTCCTCAAGATGGACCACCTTTCTTGATTGCGTTGGGTCGATGAAGACTAGATGATTGCTCCCCCATACTCCACTATGGGTGAGCCACTATTCGGCACATCTTCACAAGTCCATTGACACAACAATGGACGACAAGCTTCAAGTACTTTATCTCTTCGTCATGCTCCACTTGAACATGCAATCTTGAAGACGATCACCACTTGATGTCGTCCTCTCCATGGGTTGAGTGATATCTTTCTCTTGATCCAAGCCCATGAACACGTACCTAACCCCACATAGAACTCTCACATAGACCATGGGTTAGTACACAAAGCACAATGGACAATGCTTACCATACCGTAGGATCACTTGATCCCTCTCGGTACATCTTCTACGCTTTGTGAGTTGATCAACTTGATTCACTCTTGACTTAGTCTTGATCAGCCTTGAATCTTTCCAACTCTCTTCATTTGGATGATGTCTTGAAAGTAAACATGAATGATCACACAATCTTCTTCCTCAAGACATGGTTGCAATAAGCTCAACACTCACATGACCAATCTTTGGATAATTCCTTCATAGCACCTTGGTCAACTCATAAACTCCTTGAAACCAACACATGGACTTCAAGAAAAGCCTATGGAAAAATCCTTCAAATATAACTCAAGACAACCATTAGTCCATAGAGATTGTCATTAATTACCAAAACCAAACATGGGGGCACCGCATGTTCTTTCACATGTACTCCCATCCATTTATCCAACAAAGTTTGGCTCTGAATGGCATGTATGTGTAACCCATCCATTTATGACATGCCCAGGAAATAGCATGCACATGATGCCAAAATGGTGGGTCCTTTCATCCTCCTCAATCTATGAATGGTGCACGGTGAGGAGAAGCAACAAACATGCATGTATTATCTGACCACGCAATGCACTCCATATTTTATATTTGTATTTATTCTTTTCTTTAGTTTATGTTCTTTTTTAAATTTATATTGCACTAGTGTGACACTAGTTAAGAAGGTAGGAAAGTTTCCTAGGTTATTTTTGGTCTCAGGCCCCCGCGTCGCCCCCCGCTCGAGCGACTCCCCAACCCTAGCCGCCGCCGGGGCTTAGCCCATCTTCCTCCCCTCCTCCCGCCGCCGCCGATCTAGAAGCGACGGCGTTGGCTTCGACGGCGGCGGCGGTCGGCCCTGCCTCGGGCCACGGGCGGCTGCTGCGGCGGCTGGCCTGGATCGGGTGGCGGCGCGATGCGGTCTTCGGCGGCATGTCATCTGGCTTTAGATCGGCGGCGGCGTCGAGGGCCTGGTGTACTGCTTGGCGGCACCCATGGCAGATCTGTTCTGGCTGATGTAGTCAGTGGTGGTGGTCATCTTCCTCATCGGCGGTGGCCGGCCAGAAGCTTGGTGATCGGATCTCGAGATCCATCATCTAGTCCCGGCTGCGAGTTGGGGAGACATGCTTGCCGGTGAAAACCGAGCCGACGACAGGCGATGGCGGCGTTCTACGTCGTTACCTTGATGAAGGCATCGCCGTGTAACTACTGTCGACCCACTCGTGCTGCTCCGGGGGAAACCCTAGGATCTGGTGTTCCAGATCGGACGATGGCGGCACTGCGGTCTCGTTTCTCTCTTGGGAGCATCGTTTGTGGAGCAGCGCTGGAAGTCAGAGGCAGGAGGTGCAACGGCTTCGTCTTGCACGGAGCTTCGGTGGAGATGGCAAGTCATGCCTGACCGACAGATGCTACGCTCTGTCATGCCTAGTCGGCAGGTGCTACGCACGACAGATCTTCCAAGGACTTCAAGCTGTGTCGGCGGGTGGTACTTGGCAGCATGGCGCTGAGGTGTATCAGTGGCAACCGCGACGTGCTCAGATGTTTGCGCGCAGGGAGGAGGTGCCGTTGGGCGCCGTGGTGGCGTCGATGATAGCTAGACCGAGCAAGGTTGATGCATCAGTACAGTTCTAAAGATGGAGCGGTGGTAGTTGGCGGCGGCGGCCTCTGAGAGCACGTCGGACCAGTGTGTGCCCCAGACCCGGCAAGTGGCTAGTTTAGGGTCTCAGGTCTTAGATGTTAGGCTTGGCTGCGATGTCTGTTTGGTATTAGGCCGAGGCTATCTGCGCCCCTTCATCAACTGGATAGGTGTAGCGACAGTTTGTTTGCTTAGACGGCGGCTTTAGTCTTACTGTTGTATGACTTTGTAAGGTCTTGTGAGAATCATTAATAAAGTGGCCGTATGCATCGCCCAGATGCAGAGGCCGGGGGTCATCCTCCTTTTCAAAAAAAAAGCAACTAGAATATACCGGAGGCTTAAACTGTGTATTTTGGCATATGTATGTGACATGCGTGCACTCAAATAGTCCTATCAATTCATCAAGCAATGCAACTAAATAAACATTCAGCAAAGCTCACCTGAGTGAACATGATCATCAATTGCACGCGATGCAAAAATTTAACAGGAAACTCACCCGCATGCATGCATGTTCACCTGGACAAGACGGAATACGAAAAAAAAAGTGAATGACCTAAAATGAGAATTCAGTCACTTGTTCAGTAGCCGGTTCCATAATGTTGCAACATAGCC
Organism: Triticum aestivum; assembly: GCF_018294505.1. NCBI lineage: Eukaryota > Viridiplantae > Streptophyta > Magnoliopsida > Poales > Poaceae > Triticum > Triticum aestivum. The sequence continues at coordinate 534,712,928 of NC_057799.1, forward strand.
TATCGTACCATTTTGGTGAAAATGCTCCTGCAATGAGGTAATACGAGACAAATATAGATGATGCAGATTTGTGTCGGGTTGTGAGAGGAAGAAGAACCGGCATGAGAAAGACGGAAAGGCGGGACATGGGAAGAACATTGAGGAACGTCCGTTTCATTGAATTTGAAAAACTTTATTTTCATAATATACAAGCTTCCAAGTTCATACTATATATTAGGTACGTAGGCAAATGCATGGTTCCTACGACGATCGAAGCATGTGTTCAATCCATTTTTTTCAAAAAGATTCGAAATCCATATATACATCATACTGTAGCTAGCTGATAAACCAATTAATACTCAATGTTGCATTGACTGATGTAGTACAAGCAGTGTTTATTTTCATATACAAGCTTACAAGTTGGTGCTATTACTATTACATAGGCAAATGGATCCTTTGTACAAGGATCCATGCATGCTTTATTCAAATATAATAAATCTGTACATACGTCGTATTGCAGTGTGCAGCTGCATCGTATTGTATGTAGCTTATACAGTAGATGATAGATCATACTCGATGATGCATGGACTGACTGATGTAGTAGTAGTTCTGGTGTTTAAGAGCTGTCCACGGTCGGATAGTAGGCAACGGTGGCCATGCCGCAGTTTCCGCCGTTCCCGCGCGTGAGGCGCATATAGCCCCCCTCACCCCACCCCGTCCCCCACTGGTTCTTCACCAACCAGTACTCCTGCCCGCCGCCGTCCGCCCCGTACCCCACCACCGTCACGGCGTGGTTCAGGTTCTGCCCGCACGACGAACTACCGACGAACACGCCGCTCTTGTAGTGCTGAAAGTCAGGGTCCGCCTCCACGCCCACGGCCACCGGTTGGCTGGCAGCCAGCTCCCGCAACGCGTCCTCATCGCCGTTCAGGCCCACCCAGCGGGGGGCGCCAACGGAGGCGGCCGAATTTGGCATGACGCTGCGGCACGCGCCCTGCTGGCCGGTATACGCGTAGGCTGCCTCCGGCTGCAGGCCGCCGCTTGCGGCGACGTAACGTAGGGCGGCGATGACGGAGCCACCCTTGCAGGTGCTAGTGTCGCCCGTGCAGTCGAGCACCTGCTGCTCTGACATGGAGATGAGGTTGCCGGTGGCGATCTGTACGAGCCCCTCGGTCGCCGCCACCGCCGCGAACGCCCAGCAACTCCCTACACAGACGCAACGTTGTTTTTACGTACGTGTCAACATTTATTCATTTGCCAACTTTGGCCTGCAGATCCTTACCACATGGGGCTTGGTTCTTGACTTGGGTGACGGCGCCCTGGGCCCTCCAGTCCAAGCTGTCCGGCGTGGACTGGAACTGAGCCTTGGACATGTTCACCGCGGCCACCGGCGTGTCCTCGGGACGGAGCCCGCCCGGCTGGTGACGGTACCCGAGGTGCTTCTCCACGAACTCTTCGTTGGTGAGGTCGGAGAACTGGTTGAGCCCGAGGGTGTACGTCCGGTTGCCCGCCCGGTTGACAGCGTCTACGTGGCGCGCGTTGGCCGCGAACACCTCCTGCCGGTGCAATTTCTCGGCAGCGTCCGTGTACGCGCGCCCGTACTTGGCCATCCACCGCTCGTGCCGGGCGGCCAGCGCGTCCCCTCGCGCTGCGGCAGCGCCGACAAAGGCAGTGGCGGCCACGAGCACGAGCAGAAGCGCAAGCACCGTGCCGTCGAGGCGGCGAGAGCTGTTACTGTGAATCGGCGCCATTTTTCTAGCTAGCTAGCTAGTTTGCTTGCTTCTTCTGGCAATGCAATGGTTTACGAGCGAGCTACTTAAGCACGTAGCAACCATGCTGCCCGCGCTTCTATTTATACGCGCGCGCATGGCGAGCAAGACGGGCATACGAGCGGATTCCATACTTTTCGTCGATGGATCCGCGCGCGTTCATACGCCGTAGTCGTACGTACGTATTGACTGGGAGTCCATGGATGTTTGTATCCGACGACGGTGCTTGTTCTCCTCTCTGCGTATCTTCTTCTTCTTCTTCTTCTTCTCCAAAAAAAAATTCTTGTTTCCCCGATGGTGAGGCAAAGTGCGCTGTCCACATGCATATACCGTCGCACACGCTTAGAGCTGGAGTAGTACGCTGCTGCCTGATCGAAATTGGCCGGATCAGCGTGCAGTACTCTCCCATATATAGTTTGGCCGATGTATTACAAGTTTGGCTTACATTTTCATAGGAGAACGACAAAACGCATGACTTCTCATTCTATCAAAAAATCGTGGTAGATACATCAAATGTATTAGTATAAGGGTGTGTCTAGGTCTCAGTCGACTGAGACTTAACCAAGTCTCACTCAAGTGATATAGTATATGAGAAGAAAAAGAAAAAACTGAAAGAAAATTTTTGTACGAATCTTAATGCAAGATCAATGGAATATAACATCGACCGAGACATAACGAAGTCTAAGTCGACTGAGACCTAGCAAAACTGTTAGTATAAAGCAAGAAAATGTGCACGGCTAATTTTTCTTTCTTCCAAAAATGATCAGATCTATTATAAAAGTTCACCGGAAGTACAAAAAATCTCAAACATAATAAAAATTCACTTCTGATTTGGTACACTCCCGCTAAACGCAAGGACGGCTCAAATTAGCCCATACCTCTTTATAAGAAAGGGCACGATGGTCATATTTTATAAACTCTTCTCTCACTGTATACGTATACGCTGTACATGGAGTAGTGTTTATCTTTTTTTTAACCTTCAAAAAATAGGTACATGAAGTAGAATTCAAACTCCAAACCTCTTGGATCTCTTCCACCCGCTACAACCAACTGGGCAGCTTACTTGTTGTGCCTAATTACTTCTTTTATTCTTCTTGTTGCGCATCCTCTTAGCCTGGTTTCCTTTTTGTTTTGTTTGGTCTTTTTTCGGTTTTATTCATTTTTTATTTTTCTTTATTTCTTCTTCATTTAATCTTTTCTGTTTCATTTTCTTAAATTTTTGAATATTTTCTAATATTCATGAGCTTTTTTCAAATCTTTAAAATTATTTTTTAAATAGAAAGATCACAAATCAGAGGGGTGATCAGTCCTCTTTTAATCCTTCATCTTCTTATGAGTAGCCGCCACAGGGGGTCCTCAGTCTGAATCCTCCACTAGCATTGGACCAACAGTCAGTCTAGCTCTCACTCTTATCCAATTTCCTTATCCTTTCAAGACAAGATCGGAGTAGTAGGCAAATACAATTTCTTTTGTTGCATGCGGACCCGCTTGTGAGTCTGAAGAAATTGAAGCTAAATGACAATATTGACCTAGGTGCTTACAGGATCCTTAAGAAACTGTGGACTACCGTGATTTTTTAAAAGGAATAAATATTTTTTCAATTTTTGTAAACTTTTCACAAAATCATGAGCATTTTTTTATCTAATTCATGAACTTTTTAAAATACATGAACTTTTTTTAGTTTCACAAACTTTTTCTAAATTCATGATTTTTTGTCAATTTCACTAACTTCTTTGTCGAACTCGTGAAAAAAAAATCAATTCATGAACTTTTTCAATTTTATGAATTTATTAGTCATACTCATGTACTTTTTTCAAATTGATGAATTGATTTTTAAACTTGTAAAGTTTTCTTTAATCTCAGGGTGGGTGTCAAGGTGGTAATAGGGTCAGGTTTGCTCGGGTCGACCTCATTCAAACCCATGCCCGAATCCACAATTGGGTGCATCGCGTGCCATGGCCGTACCCATGGGTCTTAATGACCCATTCCCGAACCCATAGGGGCACCGGACCCGAGTGGGCACCCATCAGGTCAGTGCAACAAGGATTATTTTTCCGTTATTTTGTCGCAAAAGAAGACACACAGACGACTACTCTGCTGCTCCGTTGTGGTTATCTTATATAGGCATCCACCCCATCATTTTGTACTACCGTGAGCGAGGTGGTACTAACCTCATGAGGACTACTTTCTTTTTAGCATTAAGCCAAGTCTTTATTCATCGAATTTCACAAAGTGTGGGATACAAATTGGGTCATGACACTATTAAGGAAAAGCCTAGTAGTAGCGCGGGTTTAATGCCTACTAGTAGCGCGGGCCCCGCGCTACTAGTAAGGCGCTACAGTTATTTCTTAGCAGTAGCGCCGGTAACACACACTACTGCTAAGACGTATAGCCGTAGCATGTATAATTTCCAGCGCTACTGCTAATCTAACTATTAGTAGCGTGCTTCCAATCCAGTGCTACCAGTATTCTATTTTTTTCTTTTATTGTATTTATACGCCGCTATACAAATTTTAATACAATACCAATTAAGAGGTTGTTATATCATTATGTCCATAATGAATTAATATATCATTGTGAGGAAGAAACATGGATTAGATTCATTTGGATGAATCAAAAGTTGAATTTGGACGACGATCCTACTAATTCAACTTTTGGTCACATTTGATCCATTCACATTAATCTAATCCGCGTTCCTTCCACCAATGATATAATAACTAATCATGATCATAATAACAAATCATCATGATAATCATGATCAACATCATCATCATATTAATAAAAAAACTCTTGCATCATATCATCACCAACAACACAAGCTAATAATCATCATAGTCATTACCACCAACACTATTCAATTATCATAGTCATAGTGTAGCTATCTAATCACCACCAACAATAGCTAATAATAATCATCATAGTCATTACCACCAACACTAGCTATTTAATCATCATAGTCTTAGTGTAGCACATCATCATCTTCAAACTCATTCTAGCTAGCTAATCACTCATGCTGCTCTCTCTCAGGTAAAATAGCATAAAACATGTGTAGCACTCCTACTTAAATCATATTGGAGAATGTAGATGAACCTGTCTCCTAATTGTGGGTTGCGCTTCTGATTGCTGCCCCTAGTACTTCTCTGTTGTGATCCTTCATAATTTTGCTCAAGTCTTTCACTATTAAGACTTGCTCGCTTTGAGAAATCATGAATGCACTCATGTGCAATGTAGGATGTCTTGCCGTAAGCTAATCATTATCATGCGACCTTTAGGCTCGATCCAACGAGGCACAACATTCATCGGGAGTCCCTATCGAAGAACCCCATGGTAACATACTTAGCAGTGAAGTTTAGCTTAAAAAATGATGTATGCAAAAGATGAACTGAGGACAAATAGTAAAAATCTTACCATCTTTCCTAAACAGATGTGACTGTAGTTCACACTAGTGGTCGCACGTATCGAGTACGAATATTTCGAAGTCCAGGAAAATAACCTGTCTTGACAGTATCAACATCCTCAAGCCATGAAACATAATGACTTATCTCCTCGCAGTTTAGTTCAGCCCCGGAAAAGTAGTAGGTGCTGCCTACCAAGAGCCGGACATGTTTGCTTGAATGGAAATAAGTTGTCAATAGAAATTAGTTGTCAACTGGAGGCGTCTGCATATTGACCCAGATGTCGATATTACCTTCAATCTCATCTTCCGGACGAATATCAAAGGTGATAAGCATATTAGGCTCAAATGCATACGCCTTACATAGTGCTCTCCAATTTGAGCATTCAAAATAGGAGTAGTTCTCTGCATCGTATAATTTTACGGCAAAGTATAACCATGCTCGGTCCTCAAGTGAACTCTCTTTACCTCCATACTTTCCATAGTACTGAAACCAATCTTATCCAAGACATAAAATATTGCATGGCAGGGGATATGCTAGTAGAATTGTAAAAAATTAAAAATTATAAGTTGAAGCAAAAGTCATGCTTAATTACGAAAAAGACTTGTCGTTGTGACTTACTGTATCCCCTTCGAAGGTCTCATCCAGCATTATGCTGAAGCGCCTACCACCAACTAGGTGAGGCCTATCGCATAGGCCACGCTCGTCTTCGCAGTATTCGCACATAACGAATTCCCTTTCGTCGTCAGACATTTCCTATGTTCATAGTTGAAACATTGAAAATCGATCGAAGGCAACTACCAGGAAACTCAACACACCGATCACTATTACTCAATATATACGATGAACACTCTCCCTCACTGAAAGACACACAAGGAGCCGAAACAGACCTAAAGTCAACCCGTTCCATATATCGAGCAATGACATAGAAAAAATGCCCTATGTTTTGCCAAAATATCATTGAATTCCCATTCTGGCAAATCACAAGCACTCGATATGTCCTACATTGTAGCACAAGTCATGCTAAAATTCATGAAAAAAATCGGTAGGACCTTTGCTAAAGACATGACATATCGAGCCCCTGAAATTTTCCGGACCGGAAACGAAGCAACATTCCGGCAAAACATAGGCCACTCGGAGGTACATTGCAAACAAGAACACCAAGATATCCTCTATATTCAGAATGCATCATCATCGACATCAATAACATGGGGACTAGCACTACATTTTCATCATCGATATTAACAACACATTATCATCTATATCAACAACATGGGGATTTGGCTATTCTCACCTAGAGGTCTTAAGGAGTCGGCGATGGGGACGACTGCGGGGATGAGGCAGGGGCAAATGCTTGATATCTTCATAAACAAAATATATTCTATCAACATGTATCTGAGTAGTCTTTAATCACTTTTGTTCTGAAGCATAACTAAATTTGCCAATATAGGTCTCTCTCTAAACTAGTTCTATTAAGCACTTACTAAATAAACTAGTTCTATTAACTACTTACTAAATAAACTAGTTCTATTAAGCACTTACTATAAATAAACTAGTTCTATTAAGCACTTACTATAAATAAACTAGTTATATTAACCACTTACTAAATAAACTATTTCTATTAAACACTTGCTAAAAATTCTAGTACCCTAGTTCTACCCTAAATTCGCTTACTTCTATTACTAAATTTAATACCTAAAAATTTCTATTCTTAATACCTACAAATTTCTACACTAAGTGGAGGGAGTAGGGAGGGGTGAGTGAGGGTGGAGAGGGAGGGATCGGGAGAGGGACGAGGCAGGGAGGGAGGTGGGAGGGAGGAGGCG